>NC_081252.1:69395517-69560517 GCF_030490865.1 Poecile atricapillus
GAAGCTGTTTAGTTCATTACTGCGTCCCTATGACTTCCCCACGTGAAAAATGTTATTTTCCAACCCTCCATTTCTCCCATAACCATCCATCTCATGTTCATTATGCTTTGTATTTTCTCTTAAATATAGGAGACATTTATTACTTTATTACCCCAGGAGTTCTCATATAGACTGAACACTGTTCAGGGTTAACATTTTTAGAGTAAGTTTATTTTTGGTCTTGTGTTCCATTTTCCAAAAGAATTTAAAATGATACTGTCATTTAAACTTTGACCATTTTTGCTAGCATCTATTTAGAAGTGTTGCAGAACTATTTTAACTAAATAACTATGGATTTTCTTCAGCCTTTCATGACTTGGCTACAGCCAAGACTGCAATTAATATAAACCAATTAAAATAATTTAGCATACACTTAGACAACTCTTTAATACTTTTATTAACATTCTCATACGTTATTACAGGAGGTGTATATTCCCTAGATGTATTGAAATGCAGATAAATAGATAAGCTGGGGGCATTCCAAATATCTTATACTCAAGAAAATGAGGATAGCATTAGAATCTAAACAAATAGAAAGATTTGACATCTGAGCTATAGTGGGCACAATCAGCAGCAGTTTAAATATTTAAATAAAACAAGACTGAAAAATCCAAAGCATACAGTTACTGATGTGGGAGTGTTACCAGCAGTATTTTTAATTATTATCATTCTGTGCTAACCACATTTATAAAAAAACAACCTTTCATATTTATAGTACCTTTCAGCAAACGCAGCTCAGAAGTATCCAAACGCTCATTTTTCTAGGCTCAATTTTTTTTTCTTTCTTTATCATAAAACCAGTAAAGGTCCATTATCCATGAAGTTGCTCGCTCAGTGCACATTTCCATACTTTCCCATTCATTTTTATTGAAATCAGGTGGCAGTCCGAGGGACCCGCGTTCCCGGGAAACGGGGCCGACATCCTTTAACCTGCATGTATCACTTTGTGAGGCTGATACCATCTCTGTTCACTACAAGACCACAGTTTTGTTAAGAGCTAAAAAAGACATGGGCTCATTTTCTCTTGAAGCTCCTGCCTCGAAACCAGTAGCGAACCAAAGCCATCGCCGTGCAAACCAAAGGTCACGTTGAGAAAAATGAAACCATATATGAATAGAGCAGGGCTCCAAAGCCTCACCGACAAATTCATTCTGAGGCTCGTGCTATCTCTTTGAGGGGGAGTGTGTATGAACAGTCTCAAGAGAAGTGTCAACAAATATCTCTGAATTCTAATGTTGGCTCTGCTGTAGCATTTTAAACACCAACAGCCTGATGTACAATATGGGATATGAATTTCTATTAGTGAGAGATGGTATCCTGCTTTGCACTGTGAAATTTGTTATCTGCTTCCCACCTTAAATTAGGACTGGCTATCTATAGGTAGCAACATGTAAAACTGCTATATATATTCATTCATCAGGTTCATTGCAGGGCATTTCTAAATCACTTTGAAATGGGGAAGAAAGAAACAATGTCCTTTAGGGGGAATGCTCAGCATATTCTGTCACTGTTAATAACCCCGTATGCATTTAAAAGAATGAATATTTATCTTACAAATTGTGGATAAAGGTATATTGGAAAATATAACTGTCTGCACATAGCATTAAGATCAGGAAAGTCCAGCTTCAAAAATTGGAGAAAGGGGAGAATAAATCCATCCTCCAACCCCCACTGTCTTTTTGCCTTTCATATTTATTTTGCTTTTTAAAAAGGTAGCTTTTCCCAGTGAAACACAAAAACTGGAGTTTGTTTGCTTTCAGGTTGGGGGAAAACAATGTTTACTCTCGTAGCACAGGGGTTCTGTAAGCAGTGAATGCTTTGCTCACTTGGCTGACCCAGTATTTCCAGCAGCACTCCAATTCAGTGGGACCAGGGGGGTAATCAACTCACCAATTGCTCATCATCAGCAACACAGACCTGAAATACCAGCATTTACTTTTCAAAACCCACAAAAGTTCGACAGATATACACCTGAATTTATACTTATTCTTAAAATTATTTGATAGAACTACAAACCAGTTTTTCTTCTCACTTCAGTCTCACTTTCTTGACAAAAGAAGCATCCTGCTCTCTGTCTCTTGCAGAGGGTGTGAGCTCTGTGTGTAACTTAGCATGGGCTCTGCTTTCAGAGCTGTGCAATGCTTCCTGATGTCTCTGTCTGCAGTTGAAATTGAGCACAATCTGAAAGCTATGCTCATTTAAACTTCTGAATTGGAAGAAAAATGGAAATAAAAATGGAAATAAAGAACTGCACACTGATAAATACAGAGGTCCTCAGTAGACAGAGATGTTTAAAAACGAATGGTTTCTTTATCGGTAGGATAATTCACTCTTCAGTTTTCATTCCCAGTCCCTCACCATGATTCTCTGTTTTGTACAATTTCACTGCTGCCTCCAGTTAAAAAGTCATCAAGATCTTTCTCTATGACACTCTGATCCTCCCGCAGACTATTTCCAGCCTCTAGTTTTGGTTCACAAGCAAACATCACCATCAACCTTCTTTCTTCCTTCCTTTCTTCTGCCAAAGTCACAGGTGAAAATATTCAAAATCTAGTCCATAAGTGATTGCTGAGTGATGGTCTCTCAGGCCAGCACTTCCCATCTAAAGACTTCTCAGTTTTGTCTCACTTGAGTGTGCTCCTGACCCACCCATTAATTCTTCTGCTCATTCCCCTCTCCCCCAGTTCAAGTGGTCATTATCTGGTATCAAATGCTTTACTGAAGTCCAGGTAGAGAGTACCTTATGCATTTCCTTTGACTAGAAAATCATCTACCTTATCAGAGGGAGCTGTCAGAATAATTTGGTTCAATTTACCTTTGGTAGGCAGGAGGCAGATGGGGGGGAAATAAAAGGAAAACCACACTGGAAAAAAAGGAAACTCATACGAGGAGTTGCTCAGCCTGGCAGGCAGGGACTGTGGCATGTCAGCACCATAGATATTCTCATTCTCCTTCAGTAGCTTATCTGCAGAGGGGTTTAAGAAAAAGAATTGAAGGAGAAGAGTGCAATAGTACTGACCCAAAATGAAGGGGTTGGAATAAGGAAAAGCAATTAGTCTAATTAATGATCACGTTTTCAAGCATGGCTGCCAGCACATTGAATGATGACAAATGGCAAAGGTGACCAGGAAACACAAAGAGAGTTCATTTTCCTCATAGCAGAAGAGGTAAAAAATCAAATGTAACCAAACAAGCCAGTTTTCATTTCACATAATAAGTAATTAAAACAGGGAACTCCTGGAAACCAAAAGCTGAGACCTGTACAGCATTTGTAGCTGTGTGGAAGAAAAGCCACACCAAGAGCTTTCCAGCAGAAAAATAAAACCCCATGTCAAAAAGCCTCTATGTAACAGACTGCTGGAGCATAACAAGGCACCCTTCTGCAGCAAAAAATTCAAGGATCTGCTTCTTTTCTCCTTTTGCTCTTCCCTAGGACCTTACTCTCAGGTTATGTAGAGTTTTTTTGCTTGGTTGGTTAGTTTGGTTTGTGTTTTTAAAATCTATTTATTTAGTGAGAATATTCCTTCTAATTTTCCATATGTGTAAATGTTCTTGAGATCCTTTAGAGCTTTCCATGGATGTTAGACCAGCTTACATTTGGAGTTTTTCATTTCATCCCAGGAACAGGTCTGTGAGCCTCAGGCAATATGATGTCCCAGGCTCAGGCAGTGATTTGCAAGTTAGGCTCTGCTCTGCTCTTGGAAACCACTTTGTCTCACCAAACCTACATCATATGCTGGAGCAGCCCATGGTGAATTATTTCCACTATCCCTGTGCAATCTTCTTTTCCTCTTTGAATCTACATCAATCATTTAGGAAAGTATTTTCTTCTAATTGTGCCTCAGGGGCCGATGAGCCATGGTCACTTTACGAATGAGCACTTGAACTCATATTCCCCAATTAGTTTTATTTTACCTATTAAGGATTAATGTCCAGAAGCTCATTGGCTGGTAAAATGCAAATACTTCTACCTTGACAGGAATGCCTAAAAAATTATTTGAAAGTATATTCTATGAGGTCCCAAATGATTACCAGTAGCAGTGCTCACTAAGACTAAAGACCAGCAAATAATAAAGTTACTATGCTAAACCAAACCTGTGTTATGCTTTGATTTCTGTTTGAGGGTTGTACACAACTAATATAGTGCAGTAATACTAAAGCACTGTTCAGTAAAACCCTGAGCAGTTACCATTTACAGTATATCATAGTCAGATGACAGCAGGAATGGTGGGAGTTCATTACAGGGACCATGAATTGTTGGAGGTAATTTAGATTACAATTTAAAGTTTAATTTAAAAATCTATCAACAAATGTGAAAGTGCTCGGGGAACATTTTAAAATGCACTTTAATCTCACCAGCACAAATAGCTTTTCAGAGCCCTAAACATCATCACCTGGAAAAACAGTAAAACTTTACTGCATCTTTAATTAAATTACAAACACAAAGGATAATTAACTTTTTTTATTTTTATTTTATTCATGCCATTGTTTCCCTTCAGAGTCAATATCTCCAAGTTGCAGGAACAGGATGTTATGAAGAAGTTTACAGCCTGCACATTCCCCCAGGATATTATTGCATCAAGCAGATGAAGTGCAATACATGTGCATGCACACACACACACACACACACAGATACACACACTGAATCCACAGAGGTACCAGAGACTGACTAAGAGGTTCACCAAAGCATGTAAGAAGCCTGGTTTGAAAAAAGGAAGAGGAATGAATCAATCAGCCAGCCAGCTGAATAGGGAAGGCAGACTCCGCTGTCCTCAGCATGTACTGCAGGGGCCACACAGTTCATACCACAGGACAGCTGAGAAATTAGAATCCAGCTTGCTCAGTCTGGCCCTTCACAGAAATGAAGCCATTCACTCACATCTTGATTTACCTTGACTTCCAAGGCCCCATCATCTCACCATTATTTTTTGACATTAAGGATTCAGAGGGCACTTACTGTTCTCCATGTTAATCGACAGGTCTGTACAAGCAACTGCAAAACCAGGCCAAATTCTTGGTGAGAATGGTTGTCCCTAATGCTTCTGGGCCATTGTTATAATTTTATTTTATTTTCAAATTGAACATGTCTGGATTCAAAAATGTCTTGGGTCATGACTCTACGAATCGTCCTTGGCAAGCCCCTGAGCATCTGTTCATATTGAGATATGTGCATTGGCATTGCCTTTAAAGAGTTTTAAAGCGTTCAATTGTATGCTCATTTATACAGCCTAAAACTGGGGGGAATGTGAGAGAGACAGAATAAATAAAAACACAGCCACATGCCAGTAGTTGCAAAGCTCTACCTCTAAATCATAAGCACTTGGTGTTGCTCAGGTTGGTTAGAGATGTGTGTAGAACAGGAGCATGAAACTGTGCTATGCTGCTGGAAAGCTGCTGCTCCAAAACCTTTGTATGAACCGAGATCAAGAGCTTTGAAATTCTTTGAAATTCTCTAAAATAAACAAAACTCTGAAATAAGGCAATTTTGATGTCTTCAGCACTGGCACTTAGTTTTCCCTGCACCCAGACTGCTCACTTGAGGAGAAGAAATGAAATAAAACCAAATCCATGATTTTACTCCAGGATATACCTATGTGTCTACAAACATAAATTGCAATTTGGTGATATCTGGGCTAAGCTACTGATTTGCTATCATAAGAAGAGGACCATCACTGCCAGATTTTACCAGCTGCAGATCCTGCTGTGGCCTTCATGATGCCTCCATTTTCATTTGGCCTTATGGTGTGCAGATCAAATTTGTTAAGCCAGTGGAAAAAGTCTATTTTCTTGCATTGCTTTTCCTCCAGTCTGGCCAAGAAGATTATGTCAGATGTTCATGCAAGTACCAAAAGGCACAGGATTACCTGGAGAGGGAAGAAAAAAGACAGAGATTGTCCTGTTTCACCTTCAGGGTGAAATAATTTCAATTATATTGTTTAAACACACACTTTGGGACATCTCTTTTGGGGAGAAGTGCTGACCACAAGCGAGATGGGACCGTGAGCAGACACCCAGACTCTTATTTGGTATCTCTGGGAAACAGGACTTCTGGGCCAGCCTTTCTTGTTACGGGATTTCATCAAAGGCAGTGTTATGCTGCCTGTCACACAGCCAAACAGCTGCAAAATGGTTTCAAAACAGAAGCCATGGCTTGTGAATACAGCCACACAGCTTCCTCTTCAAAGGCAGATTGCTCAAGCCACAGCGAAGTCAATTTGGACCTGTCTGCAAAATTCTGGATAGACAACATCCCAAGAGAAACATCTGACTCCACCAGACTTTTTCTGCTCCTGGATGCAACAGTGAGAAATATTCCAATTTTTTTGCTTAGCTTAACCACAAAGAATAAAAGATAAGAGCATAATGTTCAGTTGCCATGGGACTGAGCAGCTTTATGAAACCCCTGTCACGACCCTTTGCTGCCCTCTGTACATGAACGAGTTTCATGCTCAAAGCACAACCAGAACCTTCCTAAGAGGCACAAACCCCCTTCTGAACATGCTGGTCTGCTCCTGACCCAGCTTTTACAGCTCTTACACACCCAAGGAATAACCTTCAAAATCACCAGGACTGCCCATGGCGGGTCTGCACAGCCTCTTGTTTATGCACAGAGAGGATTGTGTGGCACTGAGAGATCTCACAGACAGGTGCACGCCATAAAGACAAAATTATGTGTAAATATGTAAAATGAATATTGAAGGAGTGAGGCATGACACAGGGGGGAGGTGAGAGGGAGGGATAGGGACTGCCAGCCTCTGAAAATAAGTGTAGGACTTCATTACATGAGCAGAAATAAAGAAATAGCACAGAATAAAAGGAGCACCACACAAACTATATATCATTTTAATTAAAATCTACTATCTGCTAAATATATGTACAGCTGTTGGATTTCTTGAGCCAACAGATTCAAATAGGTTTCACAAGGGTTCACAGATAAGGAATTAAAAAGTAAAATCAAAGGTTCCTTGATAACTAGCTGGAAACTGATCCCCTTTTGGGAAAGTCTTTATTTTATGTAAGTTAAAATGGGAGGGGGTGTTGATCACGGAAGACAAGCCTCTTAATACCTTTCAAATAAAATGAGCAGGCATGACATGGTGCTATCACAGAAGAGAAAGAGCTGCCTGTGTGTATTAAACATTAGTGCTTTGCCTGCTTAATTATTGGTTAATCTAGCAATTTAACATGCTTCATTTAATTCTAATTAGGAGAATTAATAGGCAGGGAATAAAGATTTAAATAGACTGGCACAAAACAAAACTGAGACTTAAACTGCTCTTGGAAAATGCAGCTTTTTTTTTTTTTTTAAATACAATTCTACAGCTCCTCATGTCTCTCCTCAGCTATGCTGCTATCTTAAATGAGAGGGTCTTGGTCAAATGGGTGATTTTAAAATACCCTGAACCCACTCCTCATTTGGCATTTATGAGTGAAGCTGTGTGGATTTACACCTGGGATCAGAGTGGGTATTTTTTCCTCCTCTCTCTCCCTTTGAAACTAGACTTTGGGGTTTGACTTCCTACTCTGGAAAGGACATATGATATGGTAAGAGATTACTGTATTATTTTTACACATCTCTCTCAGTTTCTGTCTTTTTTTTTTAAGAGCACTGGGGGTAGGAGATAATTTAGTAGTGACACCATCCTCAGGAGTTACACACCATTCATGTTAAGTGATGCCTTAACTCGTGGAATTGTAAATTATTTTATTCCTTCCTCAGTCTGATGCCTTCTTTATTTTCTCTCTCCTGGCAAAGCTTTGGGGGATGAAGACACGCTCCTTTTCCACTTCACCAGCTGGCTGCCTTCCATTCCTGCCGCCCCCAAATGTTACAGCCTGATTTTAATGGTGTGTTTGTCTTTGCTAATCAAGCCGCGTACTCTGACAAGTCCTACGACATTGGACATGGCTGTTCTTCTAATTAAGGTGCTAATTGAATTAAATGGCTGTGGTAATGAGCAGATGAGCAGCATAAAAAGTAAAGAGTCAGATAGGCCAATTAACAAAAGAGCTGAGCATAATTATAACATTTAAAATACATGCAGCTCTGTACCAATATTGTTAATTGTTACAGGGGAATTTATGATAATTGGCTCAACAACAGGCATGCAGGCTTAACCTGGGATGGAGCCTGTAATTAAAAAAATGATATTCAATACAAAATACAGATCGGGGTAATTAACACTTGATTTACATAAAGTATGTTTAAAGAGTGAAGCAGAGTACTGCACAAATCCTCTGACAAACACAAATTCTGCTGCATGGAGGCATTTAGAAGGGTGACAAGGGTAGGAAACAGGTTAGAATTCAAGCTAGTTTCACACCTAAGCATGGGTCACAGCTGACTTTTGAGACCTTATTGCATTCTGCTGGCAGAGTTCTGGCAAACTCATGATCCCCACCCTATTCAGCAGAATTCCATCCGTCCTGGCTGTGGATGCTGCTGTGCCCCAGCTGTGGATGTGCTGCTCCTGCACAAAAGCACTTTGAGCAGCATGAGCAGGGATGCCTGGCCTGGGAGCACAGCTGCCTGGACAGAAAATCTCTCTGTTACCACATCTGGACTCTCCACCAGGGGCTCTACCAGCACAGCGAGAGCACCTGCAGCCTGGCTGGACCTTTTCGCTGGGGTCTTGCCCAGGGTGGCTGAAGCAAATCCCTAGGAAAAGCCCTGGGAGTGAGCTGGAGCCCGGGGTTCCATTTGCACCTGGAGGATGATGATTTTTCTTGTGTTGCCTGCAGAGCTCAATCCTCCCTTTCCCTCTGCTCTCCCTCTGCCAGTGAATTGCCAGGCTCAGGCACAGTCTCCTCCCTCTCCCCTTTACTCAGCACAGCCCAGAGATAAAGACATTGGTCTGAATTTTTTCAGGCCAAGGGGCGGCCAGGACCCAAATCTCCACTGCCTGCTTAGGGTCTCTAACCACTAAACTAACATATATGCTAGTAAATGCCATTAAAGCAGCAGATGAGAGCATAGCATCCTTTACCTCTGTGGAATGGTACTTACTAAAAGTGTAATCACCTCCAGTGCAGGTCTAGGACTTGGAGCAAAGGCTCTACTCAGATATATCACTGTGTTCAGACATCACTACTGATGTGTCCTAGACAGTCAATGAGCCAAAAACCCAGCACCAAAACCAGTCTGTGAATCCACCTGAAGCAAACTTCTGAGAACTCTCACTGCTTCCCTGTGCTTCCATAGACCTCCCCCTCAGTCTGCAGATCCTTGGTGGCTGGAGAACAGCTGCATTACAGGATCTAGAAATGGCCCAAGCTCAGATGCAGCTCACACAATAATGTGAAATATCATTATGTTTGGGGAGGGGAGGTTTCCCCAATAAACTGGAAAAACAGTACTGACATTGGCAATCTCGTGCTCCTCGGGCTTGTTGAAGGAAAACTACAAATTGTTTTGGTGCAAAATGTCTTCTCAGCCATGTTCATTGCCATCATGACTTGTCAGTATCTTTATCTCTTCAAGTAATAATTGTGCACTATGTGCAAAACCAAAAATGTGCAGTTATAGTTATGTGAGAAAGGGCAAATTAGAAGAATCTCAGTTATAGTAACCATGTGTCAAAGCCAGTTTACAGAAACAGTAGGAGGCATTTCAGAAAACTACAGAACACAAACATGGAGGTTTTTTTAATACTTTAATTGTGCCCCTGCTGCCACGTGTTACCCCAGTCTGCCCTCTGCCTGCAGCTGTGTACAGCACTGAGACAATTAGAGGCTGGCTGCTGTCATGCAAATAAATACATTGCACTGTTCATCATGTTTTGTCTCAATGTGTGTGGCCATGTGAAAGGCAGGAAAAGAGCACAATAGCATTTATGGTGATTTTTATAAAGTCTGTGCTCCCCAGTTTCTGCCACAGCAATTTTGAAACCACTTTAGGAGGCTGTTTTGGGAGGGTGTTAGTCAAATGAGCAGAAGAAGGCAATTTTTAGCTGTGAGACCAGCAGCCATCCTCAGCCAGCAAAAGAGCCTGAGACTGGGGGTCTAAAATTGAAGTTGAATGGTAACACTAGCAGAAGAGTAGCCAGGGTTTTATCAGCATGTTTGGTTTTCTTTCATTCTTCTCCAAGCCAATAGCCATAAACCTGTTCAGGACACTGAATCTGTTTAGTCTGACCCTCCACAGAGAAAATTAGGAATGAACATGAGTACTGTAACTAAGGCAGTCTGTAGTCAGTTGTCTGCGATGCATCACTGTACTGTTAATCACCATAAGAGGCTCATTTATCCCTACAGTCTCTCTGTGGGTCTTTGGCAGAGAAAAACAATGTGCTAAGCTAATTCTTGATATATATGTTGTTTTGGAATGGCTTGGATGTAAATAGGCCATAGAAAATTACATAGAGAACCAGTTCAGAAACAGAGGCGTTGACAACCTGGGGAATTTATGCATACAGCTTAAAATCACCCCTTGTTATATTTTGTTTTAATATCTCAAAATGTGTTAGGGCTGGAACATGAACAAGAAAAAGATATGACATTTCCTCAGAGATCTTGACATTTTAGGTTCTGATCCTGAAAATGCTTAGGCACAAACCTAAAATAGGGTGTAATTCTATTGAACCTAGTGTGGCTAATCATAGAGGAAACTTTGGGTGTGGGCAAAAGTGTTTGGGGAATCAAGATTAATTATGCATATATTTTGTCACAAACCATACTGACCTGTAAGGCAAATTTCTTAAGCTCTTCTGAGAGTATTGGCTGCTGCATGAACAGCTATACCTTAAATAATGCATTTACACACCTGCCTTGAAGATGGAACCTTAAAAACAGCCTTTTACTGTAGATGAAAGTAGAAAAAAAATTACATTCATCTAATTTCCTTGACTTTATAAAATGAAGATTTCAATGAATCAAAATACCTATAATGATATTCATGTCCTATTGTATCTTTCACATAGACAGTCAAAATTCATCCTGACAAAAAATCACCAGTACAATGACTAGAGCCAGAATATTCAAAAGTTAAATAATACTCATCCAGTTGTTTTTATTATTTTAAAAATTGTAGAATTCCATAATTTATGCAAAATTCTAGAGTAGCCATTATTTCTTTATTCATCAAATCTTTATTGCTGAGTAATGATTGGACAGATGGTGTGAGCTTTTTTGTCACAGGAAATTTTGTCTGTTCACTGATTTAATGAGTGTATATTCCCAACACAACTGGTTGCACGTTGTGCAGACTTGAAAATCAATTTTAACTGATGTTTTTCTTGCACCAGAAGTTGCAGGCTGTATTACTTAGCCAGCATGAAAATTTTGCTAAATAATTTGGTCAATAAAACACTCAGACCTATGTCCAAGGGTTGTAAGTTTAATAGTAGGTGTAACAAACACATGAGAAGCAACAGGTGACTTAAGTTTCTGTTGGGCAGATTGAAAAAATCCTGACCTGGCAAGGTTGTTATGGTAATTTGATCACTAGATAAGAACTCCAGTGTTTGCAGAAAATGAGCTAAAAATGAGTAAAAAAAAAAAAAAAATTAAAACCAGAACTGAATATTGAATATTGTAGTTAATATTGCTCTAGCAACAATATCAAGAGCAGGAGCAGCTGCTCACTCATATTTTTCTTAGGCAAGTAAGACCTACATAGGCTTCACCAAGACCTAAAAATTTTCAGAGTGGTGTCCAGACATAATTTCCTAGGGTGTATACACCCTCTTGGCTCGTATTTTCAAAATTTCCCAAGCATGTAAGAGAACAGTGAGCAATGTCAGCAGCTGACAGCAGAACCTTTGCTTACCTGTGCCCTTCCAGATCTATAGGTTCATCCTCATCACAGAAATACATAACACAGGGGGCTGCATCACTGAACACCACAACAGGTCTACAGAGGAGAAGTCCAAAAATTTTTTTTGCTATACCAGTTAAAAAGGCATAAGGGAGAGGCTCATTACTGATATTTCCAGTGAGGGTTTACCCAGTACTGCCAGCTTTAAGGTGTTCAATAGCCTGTGAGTCCAATCAAAATGATAGAGAGGTACAATACCTTGGCTGACAAATCATGCAGCTTCTGGAGCAGATGCTTGAAGGAAAGGATAACATTTCTCAAAGTGAAGTCCCTGCAGAGATGACAGTGTGTCTTCAGAGGCTGGAATGCCAGAGGACAGACTTCAATTAGCAAAGATCAGAAATGAGGCCCATAAATTTTAAGAAGAAGAGGTTATTACCATGTGTTAAAAAGCATGGCAACAACCACAATGTAAATATTCAGTAGAGGAGCTTTAATGTGACTATTTCACTTTTGATCTGTGTGGCACATATTTCACGCCAGTCCACATGTGCTTCAAGTTATAATTTTGTCCATGGGGATCAGATGGATACATCCTTAAATCACCTTCAAAGTGACCTTAGTTTTAGTGATTCAAGTATGTTATAAGCCTGGTTAATTAGCTCAAAAAATACTATGAGCAAAGGAAGAAAGTGAAAAAAAGTATGGCCATGGCCCAGCCTGCAAATTCAGGAAGAAATCTCCCATGACAGGAATGTTTAAAGGAAAAAAAAAAACCTTTTACAGTGTAACTGTAACCTGGCTATGTAATTTATATGTATTGGGAATCATTCAGCTGACCAGATATGTTCTAATTATACCACAGGAATCTGACTATGAATTTGGCGTATCAGTTTTGAAAAGATGCCCCAGGGCTTCCAAGCTCCCATAATTTTACTTGAGCAGTAATGGAATAAATACAATCTAGATACATGTTGCTGTTCTTCAGCATAACTACTTCTTCAGGCAGATTTGCCATAATGCACTCTGAACAGAAAAACTATGGCTCATTTACAAATGTAATTTCAATTGAGGATAGTTTTCCAATCTTCTTTCATTTGAGTCTCCATTGAACTTCTTCTCCTTTTTGATGGCATGATTAGACATTGTGAGAGCTGTTGCAGATTAGTCAAGCACAGAGAGAGAAAATTGGGAAGGATGTTTTATCAGTGCACGTCACAATATATGAAAGCAGATGTGTATGCTCTGAGCTGTTCCCTCAAATTACTGTTATGGAATAATTTAGCCCTTTTGATTCTCACAGATTACTGCTTCCACTGATCATGCTGTCAAAATCAAAGTGAGCACTTCATTCCGCTTTTATTCATGCCAGATCTATTTTGCTTTCATAATGAGCAGATATTACCACTGCACAAAGAGGATAAAGACATTCACAGTGATAGATAGGCGAGAGATTAAATGGGATCTTTATGACTTCTTCAGCCATCAGTTTTGACTGTGCGATAAGACGAGTCGAGTTGGGCACTGATTTGTTCTTTATTGGAGCCAATATTAGCATGGGCTTACTGGTGCACAGTCTGATAAAATCCATTTAAGGTGGAATCTGTATAACAATTCACGAGTTACAAGAACTTCTCCTATAAGATGCATCTTCAGCAACCTCAGCAAAGACAAAAGAAGTAATTTTGCCTTTATAACTCCCTACTTTCTGTGGCAATACTCAATTAATAATTACTATATAATTCTGTGATTTATCAACCTAGATCCTAGAATCACAGGTTTAAATCCTTATACTCAAATCACCCCTTAGCTTGCCATTGCTCTAAGGTCTGTTTGGGCAAACCTTTAAAATCCAAGCCTCACCTGATCTACCCAAGTTTTAGAGGTTGTCTGACAAAGTTTGCTCACTTTGGCTACAGGCTTTTCACCTGCCTCACAGTCCTGTTTCCCTTACAGGGTTTCTCTCACCTCTTCTCCAGCCTGCAAAAAGAGCAGTGTTAGGTGTCCATGGCTTGCAAGTCCTTTGCCATAAAAGGTCCCCTAGAAACATTATCAGATAAGGGGCAGTAAAGTGTATTAGAGGGAAATTTGAACAGCTTCCACTGGGAAAACTGAGACTTTGTTAATAAACATTGTCCTGCTTCATTTTCAAATATCTCAGAGTGGGGTTGGGTGTCACATGTCTTTCTGGCAGCACAAGTCTTGCTGTTTTTCATTTCAGCACCAGATTACAATGAAGTTATGGAGGGAATGGCAGCTGAACCCTGCTATCCATCACCTCTGTGGATTCTGGGATTGCCTGAAAATGGAGGACAGGAGATGTATATTTTCATTCTGCAGTTCGAGGCTCCTGGGACCCAATTGCTCAGCTGAAGGTCCAAGCACGTTTTCTCCTCTGCTCTGCCATGGCTGAAGGAAAGAGTTGTCACAGATGAACCGTGCTGTGGGGATTAGGATCAGCATTCAGAGTTGCAAATGGTATATGAAGACATTATAGCCAAGTTATCTCCATATTTTTGACTAGCAAAAAAGTCTTCTGAGGGACAGATTTTTTAGGAGATCAAAGTCTGCCATGATTCTGAGATCAATCATAAAGGGTTGAGGGGTTGGGGTCAATTTTCACTTCCAGATGCTAAATCAATTCTGTCTTGTTTCAAGACAAAGATATTTGTTTACTTAGAATATTGATGTAATTTGCTGTTCCTCTGGATTATGAGTGGGCCCAAAGCATCAATCAAAGTCTCACTGGATTTGATCTTGTTCCAGTTCCTTCCAAAAGCTCACTCTGACAAGTTTTCTCTAAGCCAAGCCCATTACCCTACCCACATCCCTCTCTGCCTGTGGAAATCCCATGAGGCCTCTGCAAATCTTGCAGCCCTACACAAGGCTGCTCAGCAGCTGATCCTATGTGGTTATTCACTTCAGGGGCACATTTCACACCGGTTAAACCAGCACACACAGCACAGCCACAAGACAGCAACTCTTTTTTGTCCCCCCTCTGCTTTTATTATGACGAACTAGCTCAACTGATTGGAAAAATGTAATTTTTTGGTATGTTTTTCAGCAGGCTGAGGAAGCTGCTGGTTTATACATACTTCTGTAGGTAAGTAAAGAAACAACTCCCTGTGATGATCTGGCCAAATATGTAATTTCTTGCATTATTATAAATTATATATATATAATAATTTCATTTTATAATTTATATTATTATTAACAATTAATATTATAATAATATCATTTTATCATATGTTCTAATGTAATTATTATAATTATATTTTATCAATATATTATTATGTTGTTATCATAATTTATTACTATATTTTATAATATATTTTATAACAATATATATATATATGTCATTATTATTCATATATTAGCCAACATTTTATATCAAAGTATAAATCCAGCCAACTCAGTAGACATCATGGTAGTCAATATATAGTGAATAAAAACTTTTATGGACAACTCAAGATTGTCAAGGCTGAAAAAAACCTAATACAACCCAAACCTAGATAAATGAAGCGTGCAGAAGCAATGATGGACTTTACATCTGTATTAACAGACAGGTGAATGGAAAACCAACAGTAGCACAACAGCCACATGAAGTTCACAGTCAGCCTCAGCTAGGAGTGCTGAGCTTTCTCATCACTGGATGAATTCAAGGAGACCAACAGATCCTTGTTATTACTAATTTCATATTTTCTCCTTATTTCAAGCTCTGTCACTAATTTGGTATTTGGACCAAATTTATTACCTATTTTTTACAATTCATATGTTTTCCAAACAGAAAAACAGGCTTGATATGATATTTTGCTTTAAGACAACAAGAAATCCAAGGTTTTGAGATAGAAATTAATGATTTCAATTAAGTCAACATCATTCCTTTGCACAGACAATACAACCCCAAACAGACAGTGCCTTCCACCATATAACACTCAGACTAATATTGACAAATGACAACTTCTCGTTCTGCCTTGTTTTACCAGAATCCTGTAGGCAACAGTCATAAACAATTTTCTTGTATTCATCCATGAAGAGAGCTCCCCTGTGGTCTTAAACAACTGGGGATAGATGACTCTTGCCTCCAACACAGTCAGCAGTGCTGACCAGAGGCAGAGCTATGGCAAGGTGCTTGTTCTCACAGACATGTGCCACCTGTATTACAGGTTTATGGCAGTGTAGAACACCCTATCAAGAAAAGAAACAACTATCAAGTAGGTAACTGCACCTTGCTGTGCATATCTTAGGCAATTAGAGAGTGAATTAAAAGAGATCTTTAAAAGAATCTGGTATTGGGGACACCTACAGGAGTTCAATTTATACCAATGAAAAAGTTCTTGCTAATTTGGTCTGTCTTTTACTCATCTGAAACACAAATAGATCCAAGATAGATGTTTACCTCTTACCTTAAAAATCCACAGATGGCATAAATTGTTTAACTTCCAGTCCCTCTTCATGAGACTCCAAAGAGGATTACCCACTGTGGTTACAGAAAGATGCTTAAGAACTGGGGTAAAGTACTGGTTCTGTTGGGTAAGACACCTCAGTTCCTCAAGTCTAATAATGTATCATTTATTCTCTCCATTTTAATCTCATCAGACAAAGAACTGTGTTTAAACACCAATAAAACCAGCATTGCCTCTCTATACAGAGGTTTTGGTGGTCGGGTCTCATTAACAATGAAATGACAAATGATGTAGATCATAATGCTGCCTTTTCTGTGAGGACACAGGGTCACCTGCTGCTCACACCTGCTTTAGGAAAGGATTCCACCCAGACACATGCACACACCTTCTGGCCTCAGCAAACTGTTTGGTGTATAAATATAAGAGGAAATACAAAACTGTGAGCGATAACTTTGCATACACAGAAGCATCTTTCTTCCAGACAAAGCATTTTGTCACATCTCTTTTTCAGCTTCCCATCCTGTAAAATGAGGATAATCATAATAATCTCATTGGCATGGAGAGAAATTACCCATCCTTCAAGAAATGCCATAAGGGCTTTGAAAGGTTTGTGTACAGTAACAGAAAATATGAACAGAGAGATGATACACAAATAATGAAGCAGAGAAAGTTAGTGAGATAGGAGCAAGGTCTCCCATCATCAAAACATAGTGGAATGTGGAGCCTGTGGAAACTCAGTGAGTATTTGATATGGCAATCAAAAATGTATCTGAGATAAAGCATCGCTATAAAAGCAGTCATAGTCATTCATTGTAGATGTCATTAAACATGACCACAGTGTGATTTGTGCCAGTGTTATGGGATTGATTTCATCTCTGTCTGGACTGCTCACTGTGTTAATTCCACCAGTAAATCATTTTATGGCTTTGGTATGTAGGGACTGGGTATAAACTCCCAAACTTCAGAACCAATGCCCACAGAAAGCCTCATCAGAGTGGTCCATCATGGCTTTGAAGGCTGTGCTACCCATCCTTCCAGACAGCAGTGCCATGCACCTGGAGCGTGTTTGGGAAGGCCAGTGCAGCTCCTCCTGCTCCCAGCACCAGGAGCCTTCACATGGCTGGGAGAATCACCTATAGCACAGGCTCATGCCAAAGGCATTGCTGTGACCACAGCTGAGAACATCTGGATTGGACTAAAGTTTAATTGGGATGATATTAAGAAGTGGTAATGATTTTTGACATGAATGAATTATGGACTGCTGTCGTTTCCATCAGAACATTCTTATCTTTGCTAAAGCTACCTTAAGAGGATAAGAAAACACATTAAGAAGGAACTTAAGCCATTATTCCAGGTAAAAACCAAGGACCTCAAGGTGAAATATGATCCCATTGAAGGATTTGTGGACATGACTGCAGGTAGGTATGTGCCATATGCTGAATTCTATACCTAACAGAGGCTGTTTTTCTACACCCACCTTAAAATGAGACATTTGTAAGTAGAAGTGTTTTCAAAGGCCAGAGAAACATGACTTTCAAAGACACTGAATTTTCAAAACACCTGAGAGGCTTAGTGAAAAGAAGGCCATCCAGAATGAGTTATTTGTATGTCATTTCACAGTCTATAGAGGCAAAAGCAGGAGAAATTAGAAAATACAGCTATGAAGGTAGCTTCTCATTCAAGTTCAGCCCCTAAGAATCATTAATGTCACAAGAATATGTCAAGGTGTAAACCAAAATCGTTCACATGACCTAACACGCTTCTTTTGTAACAAATGTAAGATGTCCAGGCCCTACAGCATTAGAGAAGAACTGCTTTTGTGTTTGCATGCATCAAAGAAAGATCCAAAAGACCAGACTAAGAAAGAGGAGGGGAAGAACATGTACCAGCTTCTGAAGTAGCACGGCCCTTAGGAAAGCCTTAAGAGGACTGAGAGGTTATTTTTGTCCAAGATTTATCTTTGATTTAGAATGATGAGAAACTACAGCAGCTCTCTTTGCCTGGCTCCTGCCCAGATCAGGGACCCACAACAGTGTAGCCTTATTACATAGAGAGGAGCAGATGCTCCCACAGCCCAGTTGTTTGTTTATTACCTTTAGAGGATCCATTCACAGGGCCTCTGCTGAGCGCTGAGAACACAAAAATGCCACATTAAGAGTTGCACAGTCCAGGAGGGGCACAGGCAGTGACAGAGAGAAACAGACACCACCAGAATCATCATATGAGGAAAGAGATGCCTTTGTCTTCCTGTCCCTGATTTGCAGTGAATGTTACTGGTGACATTCCCAGGATCCCATGTCCCTGCAGCGCTGGAGTGAGGGCTGTGCCACACAGAGCAGGTACAGCCCTGTCCCAGCACCTTTGGGCAGCCAGGCAGCTTAAAAAAAACCCAACAGTTTATATTTGCACCAAAGACTCTGGTGAAATCGAGTGAGCAATCTGCACTTAGGTCAATTTGTTGCCACGTTGCCTTTGGCAAATACAGGGTTTGCTATTGCCCTGCTGCTGTGCTGCTGACAGCACCCAGCCACCAAGTCCTGCACACCAAACACGCTGAGGAGCACAGACTGACTGCTGGGAACAGCATTGTTTTAACTTGCTGTTGAATGACACTCCAACCACCTAATAACCTCTCCTGTTCACTGATTTAAGCTACTGTTGTAATTTAAAGTTTTAGCAGGGCAGGAGCAAAGCCACCGTAAAAGTAAAAACCAAAATGCTGCATAGAACTAGAAGATGAAAGGAAGAAAAACAGCTGCTCCTGATGTTAAATTCAATGGCAGTAAATCCCCTTCTTTTTTCCAGTACGTTTTTTTTCAGAAATAATTTACATTCCAAAATGCATCTCATGGCATACAAATCAATCTCTATTGAGCCTGCCTGCCATTAGAGAAGGTCCAGAAGGGAAAAAATAAAAATGAACAATAAATAGTTGCATACTGACACGTTTTTCATTTTGAAGGTGTCTGTTGCTTATGTTCATAAAAGTCCAGGTTGTCCTTCAGATTTCCCCATTTTGCAGTAGGGCCAGTGGACTACCAGGGGGTTTTCCCTGCTGCAGAGCATCTGGATCTGGAGCTGTGCAGATGTGCAGAAGCTCCAGCAAGCCTAAACCACGGAGTGACAATTAACACCAGAAACAGCCATCAAAACATGACTCTGCTGTTTCAGCCTCGATTCCAGAACAAAATCAGCTCCCTTTGGTCCAACCAGTGTGTTTTAAATACTTTGATGAAGTTTCCACCTTAAGGATTGTGGGGAGGAAAAAATAGAAAAGCAAATTGCAGAGTGTAGTCTGAAGTACTTGCGATCCTTGTGACAAATACTAATGTATAAATCAGCAGCCCAATCCAGGCCCGGGCCGCTGATCATGTTCTTTGCTGAAATGTCACCTGTTCCTATCTAACGATTTGCATAATGCAAAGCTTCTCACTCGTAAAATACAGATTAAGAGGGGAAGCAAAGAGTCATTCTCGAACCATGGAGCCATTTCAAACGAAAAAAAAAAATAAAAAGAGTCTTTACTATTAACCCTGTCATAGCCACAGGCTTTATTCCCCTGTTTGCTATTTGAAACGATAGCTCCATTGGGAAAGGGAAATAACCTCTAAGAATCCAGCCTTGCCTTTTTATTGGTTTGCTTCATTTCTGTTAGACTCTCAAATTTAACATGAACAGAAGTAAAATAATTAAGCTATTTAACACTGGAATATTAGTGAAATGTTTGACTAGTCTCAGAGAGCCTGTCTGAAATGCATGGACACCTGGGCATACATAGACAGATTCCTGTCAGCTTCAGTGGGGTAAGGCTCCAGTAGCCATTTTGAGGAAGTTTCTTTATTATTTTTGTCTGTGTACTTCTTAATTTACCATAAGGTGTATGTCTTTGATTGCTATCTTTCTGCCTAGGAAGAAGGGCAGGGCAGGGGGGAGGGATTTTACTTTCCCTGCAGTGTAGACAACAGCTCTTACATCCACACAAATTTCTTTTAAATCAGCTTTATGCAGTATTTGCTTTATTTTGCTAATAAAGAGCATTCAGAGTACAGCTGGAATTACAGAGGCAAAACCAGAAAGATGTGTTGAACTGACTATTTCAGGTTTGAAAACAATTCTAATTGTTAAAGGTTAGAATGAGGCTTATCCTTTCCCACATTATCCTGACAAAGACTGGTCTCCTGCAGGGCTCTCAGCTGTCCCTGTAAGCAGCTGGTCTTGGCCATCAGCAGGAACTGGGTGCTGGCACTCATTTGGCTCAGGGTGGTGACTCCTCTGCTCCAACTGACTGTACTTTTCTGAGGCAAAGGTTTTCAAGGGATGGAATCTGTTTTCTTGCAAGAAATTCAAACTTGCATATGCATGCAAACACAAGGACAGCCTGACATTATCCTGGCTGCAGCGTGTGCCACATCTTTTACAAGGACTTTTTACAAGGGCATGTTGTGATAGGACAAGGGAGAATGGCTTTAAACTGAGAATAGGTACAGATCAGCAGTTAGGAAGAAATTGTTTATTGTGAGGATGGTCAGGCACTGGCACAGGCTGCCCAGAGAAGCTGCAGTTGCCCCATCCCTGCAAGAGTTCCAGGCCAGGTTGGATGGGGCTTGGAGCAGCCTGGGATGGGGGAAGGTGTCCCAGCCTGTGGCAGGAGGGTTGGAGACAGATGGCCTTTATGGTCCCTTCCAACCCAAACCACCCTATGACCCTATGATAATCATCTCCCCCGGGCCAGTTATGCCTTGCAAAACCCTCACCCAAGATATTTGGCCTAGGCAAATTGCTTTTTGTAATAGTTTAAGATCTCCATACCTAGGAGACAAGTTTCTGTGTGCTGTTGTGACAGGGTGGGAGATGGGAGCACACCTGAATGCTGCCACATCCTCTGACTGCCTGCAGAACAGCCCTGGGGATTTTCAGAGAAAACAGGTTTTATTCTGGTGTTCCCCACTGGGCTGTGAGTGCCAAAGCCCATTAACCTGGGAATGGTGCAAAGCTTATCTATTTCTTGTGGTTCTGAACTGCAAGTTGCTGAAGCCTCCTTGCTTCTTCTGGCAAGAGAAGTATGTCATAATGAACTTGCTGCACCCCAGGCACTTCTGTTTCCTTCAGGAGGCTGCACTTGTTCACTCACCACTGATTAAGCAATTTCATGATGTTTTCTTCAAGATTTTTAAATCCCAGAGGAAATAAATAAGAAAACCTGAGCACAATAAGGTCCAATAATAAAGACTAAGGCTTCAGCCTTTTCTCATTGGCACACCCCTGGGGGCAGGAAGGGAAAGTATGCCACTTGAGAAACTAAAGTTTGGGTCAGCTACTTTGGGATAAAGCAGAAAGCTTTGAAATATTATATATTTTCTGATTTTTTAGAGATTCTTTTCTGATGATATGAAATCTGAATGAGAATGTGAGTTTGAAAATAACCTGAAATTTTAAGAGACCTTAGGAAAGTATGGTAAAATGCAGGGTATGTAAGGCCTGAAGGTGTCACACAGCAGCAGAGCCTCTTACATGATGCTTGAAGATGAGTTTAGACATAAAATTCAATACTGATTTCCATGGGACTCAAGAGAGGTATTTCAGAGGAGATAACCCCTTCCCACAAAGGGTTACTCCCTTCCTTACTGCCTGTTGTCACAAAACTAATCAGAAATTTCTCTGATCTTATCAGTTCAGTGAAGATCGTCCAAAAAACATAACAAAAACAGTGAAGCAGTGACATATAGGAGAGGACTTCATGGAGACAAAGCTGAAGGTGGAAAACAAGAGCATTCACCTGATAAGAAGAAGCTGAAAAGGGGCCATCAGAGACAAATTTTATGTCACTGCACGAAAGAATTTTCCATAAGCTTAACTGCAGATCATATCAGTGTGGGTGTTACTGGTTATTTCTCATTTCATAGTTGAAATTTCAATATCCAGTGTAAAAAGAAATACTTTCTGAAGTCAAGGGCAATAATCTAGGACTCCAAGAAAAGCAACTTGGAAGAGAATCCAACCAGGTTCCAAGAATTGATATCCACAGAGACTGCCAAAAGGACAGTGTTCTGTAGTATTTCTCATAAAAATAGGCTCAATGATTACACAAACATTAGCAAAAGTTACTGGGAACACTTCTCTACCTGGAACCTCTTCTTCCAGGTACTTCCAGCTTTCTGATGTGGTACAGGGAGGTAGAGCAAGGTGAGAACAATGCTAAGGAGGGACAGACTCCCACTACATCTGGGCTTTTCCCTCTTACATCACCACTGGCTTCTCCATTAGTGGTTCTTGATCCCATTGTCATCTTCACTCTTGAGACTCTCCTGGCAGATTATATAAAGCACATCCTCTTCCTGGAAGTCTGTGGACAAGATGGTCTAATAGGTCTTCTCCATCTCACATCTGTGATTTTTGTCTTTATAAAGTACCTCACTCCCTGTTTCCATCTCCTTCTGCAAATTGAGACTGGCTGAGGGGAAGCTTAGAAGAGAATGAGCTGTCACTTAAACTCTCTGCATCACTCAATCATTCTTATAAAAGGGGATCTCATATGGCATCAGCTCTGTCAGTAAAGCCAAGCCACTCAAAGTTTCTCAATATTCAAGATGTGCAGAATAAATTACAAAGACCATGTTTGTCAACAAATACTTCTCTTTCGGAGGGAGCACTGCTGCTTGGAGATGCTGGTAGGATGTGACACACAGACAGTCACACACAGAGCCTCCAGGAGCTTCAGCACTTCCAAAAAAGTACCTGCATCTTTCCATAAAAGCTTGGGGGAATTGCTCTATGAATGTTGAGAGCTGCAGGGCTCTCTAGGCTCGTCTGTGGTTGGCATAAGGGTCTGTAAACCAGTGCCTCCTCTGGACACAGGCTAAATCACCAAATCTAAATTCTATCTCAATTTATGCTGTAATTTTTAGGATTATTGTTTTGACACCAAGAGAATTCATTCAACCTGTTACACTTTTTAATGCAGAAGTTGCTATGCTAACTCTATATTCCTCCCACAGCTGAAGCTGAGCTGTCTATAGCCACACACTTAATTAACAGAGACCTGTTTAATTTACATCCCTTAACTTCAATAGAGGCTATTATTTCTGTCCAGCATGGGCAGAGCAATGGCTGCAGCACACCTGGCACTGTGGTTCTCACAGATATGGTTCTGCCCTCAGACTCAATGAACAGCTCTGAACATTCACTTCTGGTGAGAACTGCAAGAATCCAAAGCAGCCAAACACTGAAATACAGGTTTAAGTCACAAAGTTAATTGCTGAATTGGGAGCAGAGCCAAGAGATGCTTCTCTATGATGTATTTTTCTAATCTAAGAAGTAGACTTTTATATTTTAGAATATTTTACATAATATTTTATTATAGATACTATATATATTTATATATATATTTATATATTATATCTATTTTATATTTTTAGCAGTATTATATAACATAATTTCTGCTGGAATTCCATTAATACCTTTCTTAGCATTACTCAGACCCTTTATTCTTATTCTGTAGAAATATCTAGGATTAACATACATTGCTTATATTTATCCAAGCTAAAAATTTTTTTGCACAAGCTGTCTATGCAAATTAATAATAATGATAATAATGATAATGATGATAATGATGATGATAATGATGATGATGATAATAATAATAGTGATAAAGATATTTGTGATTGCTGTGTTTAAGTCTGAACAAAAGGTGAGCTGTTTTTCTACTCTATGGAGAATTCTGCTAATCTTCAGGGAAAAAAATGGAGGAACAGGCATGGGGAAAGAATCAAATGGGTTTCAGGGTCAATGTGTATTATCTGAAATATTTAATAACCCAAATATGACAACATTTTGGTTATAGTTCTATCCAGAAGAATAGATGTGATATGATCAGCCTTTTTTTTTTTTCCTTTCTTTAGTACTGATCAAGGAAAGTGAGTGATTTTCCCCTCCAGTTCTTTTCCTCTGCTTCTGTCTCCTGAGAACAATTCCTTTGCTGATTCTTGTGGCTGAGATTACAGCCCCATTTACAAGATGCATCTGTCTTCTTAAAGTGAACCAGTGTGCAAGATAAATAACAAGATTATTTTTTGTGCTCAGTTACAAAAAAAGTTCAAGTTTACATAAATGCCATTTACTGATCAGGTTCTTTCTTATAAACATCTCAAAAGTAAGATGCTTACTATTTCATTGAAATTGTAGCATTTTCCCTGAAGATTCACCTTATATTTTCTAGGATACGAAAATCTGCATTAAACAACATCCTGCACAAATCCAAAAGACAGAGACCATTAGACAAAACACCCCAAATGAGTTATAAAACATCTTATATTAAAGCACGACATTGCATTCACTCTCCTGCTGTGGATCCTAAAATTTACTAGAGTTAAAATGTTCCAAAATCAACTTCAATGGTTTTTACCAAAAACCACTAAGGAAAAACACAATAAGAAGCAGAAGAAAATTTATTTTTGTCCTTGATTTTCCCTTGAATGGAGACAACCTGATAGAATTTGCATTATACACTTGGGGGCCCAGTTCCCTCCCTCCTGCCTTAACCACTCACCCCTGCTGGAGAAGTCAATGGGTGTTCGGTGTTCCTTGCTGAGGCAGAATTGATTTGCTTGTGTTTCAGATGCTCATATTTCAGCTCTCCACAGTGCAAATAAATTGACAACTTTTCCAAACTATGAACAACCTGCTTTCACTCTGTAATCTCAGATAATAGAATATATGTATGAGAAATATGCATATTACAGAATAGAGTAGTTCAGTTGGAAGTGATCTATAATGATCATTAAGTTCAGCTGCCTGTTATCACCATCTTACTTGTTAAAAACAAAAAGAAATCTCAAAAGTGTGGTGGGGAAAGGTAAAAAAAAAATGAAGGTTTTTTTGCTGTACAGTTAATATTAGGGAAAGTAATATCTACAAAAGTCTGGCCCCTGAGCCCCCTTTCTTACTAACCCAGTGGGTACCTAGCCAGTGGTTTAGTGTGGATTTCCTGGGAGAAGAAGCTCTTGGCAGATGTTTCCAAGCAGCAACACTTTCAAAGGAGTGGGTATTCTCTGTGGTATAGATCATATCTGAGAAACCACAGCATTTACTTTTTTATTGTAGATGTATGGTTAAGACATCAGAAAAGAGGGATGGAAAAATCTTCTCCTTAATATACATAGAGCCACCTTGTGGTCCCTCTTTGGATTTGGTCCCTCCTTCACCCTTCTTTATATATATTATATATTTTATATTTTCAGCAGTATTATATAACATATAATTTCTGTTGGAATTCCATTAATACTTCTATACCTTTTCTCTTCTTTCCCTTTCTCTTCTTCTCCTGGGAGCTGCTGACAGGTTTGATGGCTCTCAGGCACGTGTGAGCTGAGAGCTGCTCCCACCACACCAGGTGCTGCCATCCCCCTGTGCCCCAGCACTGAAGATTTTTTATGGTCTCAGGCAGCCCAGTTATTTGTTTATCCTCCTGAACAACACGATTTCCCAGACAATACCTCAAAAATACTTCATAGAATTTAGTAAAGAAGGAAAGAAAATAAGCATGAAGGCAGTCTGCTCTTTCAGCCTTTCCTTCCAGTTTCCAAAAGCTGGAACCTGTGATGTTTTTAGTATTTTTCCGTGCTAAATGAGACATTTACTTATCCATATCACAGGACAATAGTGGAAAAAATTTCCTACAGCTATCTGAGGTAGTGGTGCACAATACAGGCAATAATGAATGGATTCCAAACTTGTGCAATAGTCCTGTATTTTTTTTATTTTTTTTTTAAATAGAAAGAAAAAAGTGTCATGCTATTATTAAAAATCTCCTATTTACAAATATTCAAAGCATCATATGTTGGGACTGCCTTGGCTCAGTAAAGCCTTTCAATGATTTAATTTTGTCACATGAAGTCTGAATATTATTAATATTTTTAACACAAAACAACTGTTTTGTCAACTCAGGATCCAGTTTTGTTCCTGAGATTTTATTTCTGATGTTGATGCAGGAGAGGTGACAGTGGAATCAGGTAGGACAAGATGATCTGACCTCTCTATATAATTGAAGTCCATGACAAAACCATTCATCTGCCCCTGTTATATCCCAAGGAGGGCAACCAGCAGATTTGTTGAACAATTCAGAGTGCCTAGAAGAGGTTTGATAACCCATGCCCTGGATCCATGTGTCTGCAGAGGAGCCACTTCCACGGCAGGTATCCAAATGGCAAATTCCAGTGCAAGATGAAATTACTGCTACCCATAGTCTCTGCAGATGTTTTCTCATCCCTGACTGCATAGATTATTTAAGTTTGATTGTGCATAAATTTAAATTAGTATAGCTAAGGGTGTGTTTAGAGCCAATTTAAACACAGGATGGAAAATAGGGATGTCCTTAAATCAACCTAGAACATCGCACATTTCCATAACCTCTTTCAAGTATGGAGGTTTGTTCGTACCAGTATAATTTTTAGCTTTGTGCAAGATTATATTTTTTTCCCCTCAATTAGCACCTCTGTCAAAGTCTCCTGAAGCCAATGAGAAGCTTTTCACTGACTTCATTAGATTTTAGATCCATTCAAATCCTTCGGTTCATGACCTGTAATGATTCCAGGCTCTGGTGGAGCAGCGCACTGAGCACCGTGTCCATATACAGGTGGACATGTTCACCTCCCAGTGCATTGTCCAAGCTACTATTCACTATTTTCTTAATATATCTCAAATTTCCCACTCCAGTCACAATGAAGACAGTGAAGTTGGCACTGAATTGCTTTGAATTTCCTTCTGTTCAAAGGAGTTCCTCACAACAGCTTATGCAAAGCATTTATTTTACTACCACTTAAAGAAAAGGAGAGCAGGGGAGGCACATTTTCCTTCCTTGGCACAAAAAGGCACGCTGGATGCACCTCATGAAGTTGCTGAATACATGCTTTCCTCTCCCTGGATGTCTATCCAGGAGACAAGCAGCACTGAAAGACACATGTATGTCAAGCTCAGCTCCAGTTTTCCCAGCCTGGAAGTTGTTCCTATCCCTGCTCTAGGCCCAGGACCTGCCATGGGTCACCTCTGCTCAATGCCACCTGGCATGGGGACAGCACAACCTAGGCAGAAAAAGAACAATTTTTTTCTCTAGTTGTCTGTTGGAGACAAGACATGACCTCTGGAAAAGATCACAGAGAATACTTACAGAAAAGAAAAGTCTAAATATATCCTAAGATAGTATGATAGGACTACTCATCTCACAGAACACACAGGACACAGAGTAGAGGAGGAAAATCTCCCTCTGAGGTCAGACACAGCCAAGGCACCATGTTACTTTAGATTCCTCACAACAGTTGGAGCAGTTTTGGAGGCATTCCTCCAAAATCCAACCTGTACTGCCCATGTGCAGGAATGGGATGGCACCTCCAAGCAGTTGGCACTGGAGGCCAAGGAGGAAGGAGTAGGTAGGGCTTTATATGGAAAGAGAATGGAGAAGAAGGAGCAAGAAAGAGAAGAACAGTTTGGTGGCTGCAAGGAGACTGAGCAGTGGGCAGAGACTGGAAGAGAGCTGGGGAGGAGAAGGCTTGGTCCAGGCAAGTGGGGAAGACATAGCCCAGCTGGTCCCTGAGCTGGCTGGGAGGGAAGGGAAGGCAGGGAGAAGGGGTAGAGGCTCTGTCCCTGTGCTGGGGAGTGGGAAGGTGCTGGAGTGAGGTGGTTAATAGACCGCACTCGGCTGCCTCACCAGGAATGGCAGTGACACCTGACTGGGAACTTGGGGAAAGAGTTGGCGGCTTATTAAAGCAGCCGGACCCCGGCTGAACCCCACGACTACACGCTAGGATTGCTGTGTGCCCCTTGATAACTCACAGCTGCTGATAAAGTCCACTGGTAATGGCTTTTTGCTAATGAGAAAAGTGCTGCTGATTATGACAAATAGCCTTGGACCAACAGGCTAAGCTGCTACATAGGCTCCCAATTGTCAGTCTGGGTGATTTTTGCATTTCATTATTTCTTTCCTGACGTCCTGGCTCCTTCTATCTTTAACGTACTCCCAGAGCCGTGTGTCACAATTTTAATAACACTTCTTTATCTCAATTTTTCCCCCCTCTCTCCATGGGAGCTGGAAACAAAAGGCTGTTACAGAAATAATGTTTAACCTCGCTCCTGTGCAGCAGCAAAAGAAACCCCACAGCTATTGTTCAAGAATTAAAAAGGCGTAAATGGGGCACACAGATCCCACTCAACCCTTAAAGACAGACTTTTAAAAATACCAATTATTACTGTTATTTAGAGCTCTTTCCTGCACAGCTTTGAGGCCTGCCATGTTCCCTTTCTCTTATCCTGTGACAAAGGTATAGCACATATCTAAGCACAGAGAAAGAAACCTTGGTGGGCAGTGACACTGTCTCCCTGTTTTGAATGCCTTCTAATAATAGCAATATTATTTTAAAGGGAAGAATGTAGCAGGGAGAAGCCATCAAGGATTCAGAACAGACCTGCTATCTTCTTCGGAATTGCTTACAAGTGATCTTGTCTTTAAAAAATGGAAGCTGAAGAGTATGGGATGGATAAAGCAGAACAAAGGCCAATGCAGGTCCTAAGACAAGGTGTGAAAATGATGCTTTTCTGCCCTTAAGGTTACAAAACAACAGCAAACAACTGGAGTTCACCAAAGCCTCTCCTTCTTTAGGATTTTCCAAAGATCTCTGCTTTTAAGGATATGCTGCTGCCTACAGTTCTTGACTTGTAAAAAGGGCTGGTCTCACTGTCAGAACCTTGTTCATGACCTGGTGTCCTGCAAGAGGTAAAAAGGGCAAACCACAGCCCACAGAAACTCCTTGCAGTGGTAGTGGGGAAAGCAAGGACACGATGGAGATTGTGGTGGAGGCAATCCTTGGGCAACTGAGTTTTCAGTCTGCTTGTAAATGTAAAACCAAAGAGATAGAAAAATGTTTACAAGAGCAGAATTAAAAAGCAATGGCAGACAAAGCAGGGGCACAGACTCTCCCCATCCCTGTTAACTAGTCAGGCAGTGAGGGATTTTAAAAGAATGAATGATCAGAGGAATCTGCAAAAGAATCAGGAGCTCAGAGTATGGATTTAACTGTATGACCTTACATCTATCGCTGGCGTTTCTCTTTGCCTGTGATTTTATAAATTACAGCACTAGATTAACATTGGCTTTACAAGTCTTACAGCTACATTATATCAGAGACATTAAAATCATCTCAGTTGGAAAAAAAGACTCTTAGTCTTATGACTCTTAGTTCCTCTATGATATATAATACGCAACTAAAGATGCCTGCTTTAGTTTTTAAGCATCTTGAGAAATTTTGGGCTTCCTAAACTTTGTCATCCCAAACTGAAAGAGAAGAGGCATTAAATCTTCAGTGAGGTACAACCTTCACTAATACTTCTTTACATTCTTCTTAGACAAGGTATGAATCATGAAAATAGTTTAAAATACATAAGAAAGTTATAGGACCCGTTTGAAGTTTTTTCAGTTGAAATTTCCTTTGTCAATACCCTGTTTCTATAGTTGCCTATAAAATCTAACTTGAAGGAAAACATAGAAGGCATATGAAATTTTTGTACCAAAGACTATCTTTAAAGTATTTGGTAGTCTTGTTTATTTGAAAATAAAATGCCTTCTATCTGTATGACAGAGCTCACTCTTGTAGCGTAGAGCTTGATTATTTAAAATGGTTATTATAAAGAAGTTTGAAAAGTAATTTTTTTGCTTTACCACAGTTTCTGCTGCTCTACAAGAGGAATCTTTGTGGTATTAATTTTATTCATGCAAGGAAAGTTTACTTGATAAAATAACACACTCAGTTCACATAAGTCAACTGTAAGCACTGGTGCAAGATCAGAGCCAGAAAATTAATGCACAATCAATTACAAAACGACTCTCAGAGCAACAGCCAGATACTAATCGCTCCCTTAGAGAAGGAAACCCTCGCAAAATCCTCCTGTACCTTCAAAGACCCACTTTGGTTTGCTCCAGCTGATAACCTGCTGAAAGTCATCTCCCCTCCTGGGCTCTCCAAAACAAAGCTTGAGGAGTAATTCTCAGCTGCACTGTTTCTGGGGTGGCATTTTTGGTACTTATGCACGTTTCCAGTTTTGAGTTATACTGGTTAATAGTCCACTAACACAGAATTTTCCTGTCTCAAAAATAAAATTAGCAGCCAGGTTCTAACACCTAAATGCAATCTTCTCCCTCACATAGTGCCATTGGTTTCAAGTCACTTACTTGAAAAGTAGCTCATTACATTGAATCTAAAGGGCCTATATTAAAAAATCCCTACTGTTCCCCCCCAGCCAACCTCCAGCCTGCCATTCTCCCTCTAAAATATCTCCTTCCTTCATCCCTTACAAACAAATGGAAAATGCCTAGAAAAGCACAGATGCCATTGCAAGAGAAGTAAATATACCCTCAACTGAGTTCACACAACCTTTCTGACATCTAAGGAGTTTTTTAGCATTTCAGTCAACATCTGTGTTGTGAGCAAAATTTTGTTACTGTTTCCTTGGAAAGTTTCAATTATATAAGCAAATCAGTAAAATCCCACCAGCAGCTAGAAACTGTAGAACGTGCTTATGTGGACAAAGCTAATCTCAACAGAAAGAACAGATTCCTAGTATTCATAAATTAAATTTTAATTTATACTCATAAATTAAACAGACAGGAATTAAAAACTGTGGTTTTCTGTTTTTTTTTCTGCTTTTTAACAGTATTTATTTAAAAAAAAATTGCACTCCATTTATTGTGGAGATTTTCTTGGCTATATAGATGTTTGTGTTTGGTGAGGAATTTATTCTTTTCTGTACAGAGAAAGCACTTCCCAATATTCAGGTGTGGCTGCTATAAATGTGAGGACATTGTTTTAAGGAAATATTTATATGTTTAGGTCTATTGACCATTTATGCCATTATTTAAAGGGGTCACAGAAAAGGGCAGTGGTTATTAAAATGGAGAGAGCAAGTAAAAGCAGGAGAGAGACAGAGGGAGCGAGAGGTAAGAAACTCATAATGGGATTTTTCATGTGGAACGATCATTTTATCTAATACGTCTGAAAATGTAATCCATTACTACTAATTACCATGCTGGCATTGAAATACAGGATCACACTTACTCCAGATCCAGATAGAGGCCCAAATCTCTCCATTCATTGTTCCTCCCATCCCACCTCGCCTCCCTCCCTTTCTGCTTCTCCAAGAAGAAATTCAGCCCTTCGGACATTAGTGAAGAAGGGCCCGAGGTCTCCCTATCATCCTAAAGCAGAAGCTAAACAATATTAGCCAATCATTTTTGATAGATGAAGCATGGAAATTAGTTCCAGAGTTTAACTGATAACTGAAACCACACAGTTACATTCCATTATGGCAGCCTTAATTGATGAGCTCATTAAGCCCATTATTAGAGAAATTGATTTCAAATAGGCACTTAAAACTGGCTGGCAAAAGAAAAAGGTGAAGAGATACCGTACAATGTGAAGAAAGTAACTAAAATACATAATGAAGCAAGTAATTTTATAGGTTTGTTTAATGAAAGCCTCAAGAGCATATTAGTTGCTGTGTGGATTTTAAACACTCATTTTATGTACTAATAAAGCTCCCGTCCATTATGGGAGTTCTGAATGCCTCCAATCTTTAATGCAGCTCTGCTACTAATTAATTAATTAACCCCAGATGAAGCAATCAATTAGTCATGCAGAATCGACACTTTAAAGGTCTGCCAGGTAGCGCTGGGTACCAGTGCAGAACAGTGGAAGCAAAGTTTCTTTTTAATTATTTTTATATTGCTTTCAGCATAACAGGGAAAAAAACCCAAACAAACAGGGATGAAATTGAAAAGCTGCATTAGCAGCATAGTAAAAATGAGTGATTAACACTCTGACCTTACATTATTTCAGAGGATAAAACAGTGGAACAACACTGGAAATTTTAGAGATGAGTTCAGATTGAAGATGTACAACCCAGACAGTTAATTTTTAATACATTCATCTCAAGCAGCCACTGCTGCTCAGATTAAATGCAAGTTTCTGGGCAGTGCATGGAAGTCCCTTTTCACACCTGGGGTCTGAGGAAGTAAACACATGAAGAAAAGATAGTAATAATAAATCCTCCAGAAGCAAATCTTTATTTTATAGTATATATTAGGGGAAAGAGAAGCATAAAAACAAACCCCTTGATATTAACCCCTCTCATGTCTCTTTATTTCCTCCATTTACCTCCTCTTGAATGCTAAAATGTAGAGCCTTTATCCAAAGGGCACTATATAAATGGTCTTTCATTAAACAAAGCTCATCAGCCATGACCGATTAACCTCAGTTGTAAAGTGAGATTGCTGTCTACGTGAGCTTAAGTGTGGATGAGCTGCTTTGCTGGAAGACTGAACTCATGATCTTTCCACTGGGGTGAGCTTGGAGGAAAAGCTCAGGAGATTTCACTGAGGAGACAGTTAAAAAACTGGATTGTATTTATTCTTTCAAGGATATATTACTGCTGTTATTATTATGATTGTTATTAGCAATAGCATTAATCTTCCTTTTAGACCATGGAGCTTGGTCAGCTTGCTGGTCCTGTCCTGAGGACTCTTGGCAGGTCACTGGGTGATGTTTTGGGCAGCAGAAGATCAGGCTGAAGCTCATTCTTGATAATGAGGGACAAAATATTTTTGTTTTGGCTTTGGGACCACATTTTTTATTTTTTTCAGGAGAGCTTCAAAAGGGGGTTGATAAAAGACCAAGAAAATAACTTGGGGTGTCCATGTCCAACATTTCAATCTCTTTTCACTGCACTAGACTGCATCAGACAATATATTTTTAAGCTGAACTAAGGAAATATTTTATGTATCAACCAAGTTCCAGACTTAACATTAAAGCAAGGAATATTATTCCTGAAATCACATCCAGGAAAGATAAGTTCACACTGAACTGAGGTAAAGAGAAGTTATGAAGTTGTCTTGAGAAATGGAGGCCTTTCTTTTTAAGTGAGCTTTGCTTAGCCTAGCAAAATGAAGGCAGATATGTGATATAGTTCTCCCTATAAATATATCAAAGGAGCATCTTCTCCAGCAGGTAGAAAATCTAGTTAGGCAAAAGGGTGAAGCTGGCACAACAGCAAATGCATATGAATAAATAATATTTGAATGATAAAATTCAAATTGGCTATAAATTTAGACTGAAAATGAGAAGAAATTTACCATCAGAGCTATGAGATTTGGGAAAAGCCCTCAAGTGGGAAAAGCAAGAGAAAGGAATCTAAAGGATTTCATAAGGCATAGTTATTTATGATAGGTTATGATAAAGACTACCTGCTTGTCTTCGATATGCCTCAGAGAGGATCCCCCTTCCTTGCCTGGAGGCTGAGCTTGCTGCACATGGCATCTGGGTGGGGTTTACTATGTGCCTGTGCAGGCACTGAAAAACCTAAGCCATAGGGATCTGCTCTGCTTGGCCTGGAAGTCAGGGAGCACAGCTAAAAATTCAAGCCACTTACATTTCAAAACAAAATTCCGTGTAGTACAAGAAAATACTTTGGTTTCTTCCTCTTTCCTGCATTTGCTTGGTAGTTTAGGGTAATACTGTCTTATGTGTCATTGGTGGTTTTGTGTCCTCATTTCTATTTCTGTGGGTTCAAGCCAGGTGACTCCCCAGAGTCCCAGTTGCTTTCAGGCTAGGCACAAAATGACCACCAAGTAGCACATTAGGGAGGGGATAATGAAGGACAAATGAGTATTGCAGCCATAAGAACACAGGTAGAATAAAGTGGTCTATGAGGTTCACTTTGCACTGAAGCACTGCAGGGGCACTGGTACCCCAAGTGAAAACACCTCGGAGCAGAGGGAGAACTGATCTGCTGAATGACAGTAAATCTGAAACCACTACATCAGAAATTAGCATGTACCTATGCCCCAGAATTAAATTAATCTCAATAACTATTAGTGCAAGTCTTGATGTTACTAAGGGAGAAACAGATGAGAAAGCTAAAGCTGTAAATAAAACTTAAAAACAAAGACTAGTGAGTATAAAACAAACAAAAAGGAGGCATAACGCCAAACATAAGACAAACATCACCAAATCTTATCAGGAACTGATTAGTGCCTAATTCATTCAAATTCTTCATCTGTGAGAAGCCACTGGGGATATGAATCCAAGCAGATTAGAATCAGTTGAAATATTAGCTTGAATATAACAGCATAAAACCTCTAAACATCACTCTGGTAAACAGGCTTTATATACCAGGGCTGATTGCAAGCTGCCTGCTCATATGGTGCAGAGAATGAAGCCCTAGACAATTGTGTTTCTGATTTCACGCAAGTTTTAGGCTTATGTAATTCCAATGGCTGATCCAGAGTATACAGGCAGAATAATTGCTGCTTGAAAAAGAAGAGCAAATGACATCTCCTCTGTTAAAATGTTCTTGTTTGATCATCTTACGCCTTGCATTTGATACCAGGTATTTGACAACAGCTTTGGAAGATTTCCTTAATCAGCTGAATCCAAATGGATCCAATTTCAGTTTTCTGTTTCAGGTACGACAGGACTGTACCCAGTGCTGACCCCAGTCCCACAAACAGAGCTCTCCATCCTGAGCTGTTTGCCCATGCTCTTTGTTGTGGACTTCTTCAGCCCATGGAGGACCACACTTCAACACCCAACATAGCTATTCACCAGTTACTTAGAGAAATTGGTTCAAAATCAGTGGGAAAAAGCAAATCTCAGTTCTGAGTAAGCTAAGCCCCATTCTGACCTAGGAGGAATATCCAGGAGGCACATCCAGGAGGCACAGACATACCTGGTTCAATATCTACATGTCTTTCAAGCCACTCCAGGAATGTTGACTCCCCCACATCCTTGGGAAGTCAGTTCCAAAGCTTTTCACTTCACATTTCTTCAGTGAAGAAATTTTTCCTCACAAGCAATCTAAACCTCCCCTGGCACAACTTGAGGATGCTCCCATCATCCTATCACTTGTTACTTGGAAAAAGGGACCAACCCCCACTGGCTCCTCCTGTCAGGGGGTTGTAGAGAACAAGAAGATCCCCCTTGAGCCTCCTTTTCTCCAGACTGAGACCCCCCCAGCTCCCTTAGTTGTTCCTCATCAGACTTGTCTCCAGACCTTTCCACAGCCCTGTGACCTTCTCTGGACTCAGTCCAGCCCCTCAATGTCCTTCTTTTTATGATGGACTCAACACTGAACAAGGTTTTTGAGGTGTGGCCTCACCAGTGATGAGTACAGAGGGACAATCACTGCCCTGATCCTTCTTCTGGCCCTCCTGGTAGATGGCATCACATTTGGTGACCTCCAGTCACCCAGAACCCCCTCAGTGAGCCCGGACTGCTGGTTCATGATGGAGAGTGGCTCTGAGCATTTCCACCAGCTCCTTCAGTACCCTTGGGTGGGACCCATCCACAGGCTCATGCCCTGGTTGCTGACCATTTCCCTTGGGATTATGGGGATTATTTCTGATTTGGAGCCCTTTCCCCCTGAAGCTGTTGAGAGCAATTTCTCGCCATGAGGAGCAATAATCAGCTCTGTCCATGCCTTGTGAAAATCATAAAAACAGACGCTCTTGGTCTGAATTTCTCTTGCCCCTTATCTGTGTGTGTCCCCAAGCTTACAGCTGCACATGATAGAAAGGCAAAGCAGAGAGTTCATAAGCTTAATAACCACTTGACTTTCACAAATACTTTCTGCTACAAGATGCTGAACAATTTAAAAATGTTCCAGTATTTATATTGCAACCCAGATTAAATAACTGTTGTCATTTTCTGCCTTCATTGTTCTCATAGTCAATTCAATTGAAAATAGGCCCATTAAAAGTATTCATTTGTAAAATATTGCACTATAGCTATTTTTTTTTATTTAGCAGTTCTGAAAACACCTACCAAGTGATTGCCATTTAAAACCCACTTAAAGGCCAATTTACACAACATTTGTGCTTGTGTAAATAAGGTTTGCTGTTATGCTAATGTGCAATTGCACCACTTGTGCTGTTTCAAAGGATAATTCACAATTTTAAATTGTGCTGTATGACAGAAGAATTCAAGGATGTTTTAATCACAGCTTTCGTTTGCATTAATCAGATGTAAAAGCACATACTGTTTTGTCTGCTGCTGAGAAGCAGGCAGTGCAGAGACAAATGACTGAAAGGAGATTTACAGTTTTTCTTCCTCAGATTTCCAATTAAACCTTGGGTATTTAGTTAACACTCTCAACTGGAAGTCTCATGATAGAGGCAATACACAGGAAGATCTATAACACCATTTAAAAAAACCCAACAACAACAAAAACCCAGAAGCCAAACTAAAAATCAACCTCCGCAAATTTGCTAACAATAGTCTTTTTATTTCAAATAACTGTAATTTTTCCTCTGGGTATTGCTGCAGATTATGCATTTTCCTTCATGATTTTTTAATGAAGGACTAATTTACCTATTGTCCAAGTGCATTATAGACTGTAAGTATGATTATTTAATTCAGCACAAAATCCAGCACGTCAAGATTAATTCATATTTACTAAATGTTTATAAATTAGGTATCTAAATCTTCATGGATGAATGCCAACTTGTACTAAGACTTATTTCTTTACTTCACAGACATTTCTGGAAGTGCTTATAGCCATACTGCAGAACTAGAAAGAACTGGTAGCAGCAACATTTTTTACAAATCATCCGTTGAGACCATATAAACTCTCTAAAGCAGGATTTTTTTTTTAATTATAGGTTTATACAGTGGCTGGCAAAAAAGGAATGTAGTGCAGAAGTAGCTGTTGGCTACTGCAATACAAATAAATACTGATAATGTGTATACATTAGTGTACAATCATATAAAGGCTGGAATAAATATAGTAGCAACATTCCTTTGCTCCCACTCATTTGAGAGCCAATCTGCATAATGTTTTCCTTCAGAAACACTTCCACAATGTATTTAACCCAGCTTCTGGGTTGGACTGAGTTTTAAAATGCCCTTTAAGGACTTCTGGTCAGCTGGTCCCAACAGACACTGTTCAGAGACTCCTATGAGCCAAACAAGGTTTTATTTACATTCATATTTAAATCCCTGGCACAACACCCTATAATCCTTGTGTATCCATAATCCCTGTGTATTTAACCATTTAAATATAATGCAGGTGTAATGGGCTAACACTTAAAGTGTATGTGATAGCTTTTTGTTCTAGCTATCCTTCCTCCAAAAATCCTTCAGTAATCCCTCTCTGGAAGCTGTTGATCTGATCCAAGCTCTTTTTAAATTGCCCCCATTCCTCTAGACTGGGCCCCAGGCACTGGTATTCACACCAGTGACCAGGGAACACCCTCTTGCTGTATTTAAGGCCAGAAAGTTGTCAATCTATTTGCCTTTAAAGCAGTTACTGCACCACTTGGGCTGTGATGATCAAACTCTGAAGGACACTCTACTGTCAAATATCCATCTCCTTGCCAAAATCTTTTCTCTACCACCATCACAATGTCTAGAATATAGGAATCAGATAATTGTGTAGGTTGGAAAAGACCTCTAAGACCATTGAGTCCAACAATTAACCCAGCACTGCCAGGCCCATCACTAAACCATTTACATGTTTTTTGAACTCTTCCAGGGATAGCAATTCCACCACTTCCCCAGCTTCACTGCTTGACCACCCTTTCCATTAAGAAATTTTTCCTAATATATAATTTAGACTTTCCCTGGTGCTACTTAAGGCCATTTCCTTTTGTTCTATCCCTTGTTACCTGGGAGAGGAGAGCAACTTCCACCTCATTGCAGCCTCCTTTAAGGCAGAAGCAGCATGGCCTATAACAACATTTTAACCATCTAACACAGTGCAGGGTCCATACACACTGCACCAGGTGTTTTTGGAGAGGCATTTGAGAATGGGATAAGTTGGGGAGCCACACACCAAAACTCATTCACAGTGTAGCTCTGCAATTTTCAGGGGCTGCACTCATATGCCTCATGCATACAATGCTGCAAGTTATCCCAACAGAAGGTTTAGGCAAGCTGACTTTTATTGCTGACAAATTGAGGCTCAAGAACATGTTGCAGTGCAATGGATGGCATGGAGCTGGTCATCTGTCAGACAGGATCTCAGCTCAGAGTTTATTAATATTCATGGCTGGAAGGCTTCCTTGGATGTATGTGCCTCTTCAAAACATTCATTCCAGCTCTGCATCGACACTTGAAATAGTGAATTTTAGCAGTGTGCCTATAAAATAAATTCCCACCACAAACCTTCCTTGCAACAATAAAGTGTATGTTCTTTAACACAACTTGTTGTTGATAATAAATTTAATTACCCATCTCTTATGAAAAACCAGGGAGAACGTAGGCATAAATTGTTCTGTTCTGAAGGGAGCAGGAAGGTCTCAGTGCTGCTGGAAGCCATCCTCAGCCCTGAAGAATATCTCCCAGTTTTCCCTGTGATGCTATTTCCATGTTGTCCCCGTTCTTTTGCCCCTTTAGCTGAGGGACCCTGGGCAGACAGGCAGAGCTGTCACCCCATACATACAGGCTGCAGTGGCACAGGACAGCACGGCCAGTGCAGGCTGTGCTCTGAGCATGTGGAGGATCTGTTCAGCTCCTAAAAGCTGGAACAACGAAGTCCTCAGCCCATCCAGAGCTACTCGGGTGGCAGTCCCACATCCCAAACTTTGCTGTCCCTGAGAAAGAACTGGACCTCCTGAGAATGATAAAATGCTCAGCCTGCTTTCCAACCCAAGTGTCTCAGACACTATAGGGCTAAAACACTTTAAAAACCACCCTTGACAATATATTAAACTATTTCTGTCAATGCCTCCACAGCTCATCTGATAGATACTAATGGCTTCCAGCAACAGTCCTATTTAGCATGATTATTGTTTTCATTTTTTAAATGCACTCCATGCTCAGTTAGTGCTAGACACACCTTCATTACTCCTATCTGTTTGGAGGATCGCAGCCTCCAGACTGACATATGAGACATCTCAGGATGGCTGAAAAGCAGTTCATTACGTGAATACATCACAGATCCTGGTAACATCAATTGCAGTAACAATTCTTAATGCAGCTAATAAGGTGTTAAAAGTCCCTACAGTTTTTTTGGTTATCTGACTTGTTTAAGATACCAAGCTGGGTTTTCATCACTTCTCAATTGGAAGGTTTAGCAGATTTAGGTTTTGTTAAAAACATATATATTCTGTAGGTATGCACTTTTTTCAGAGATTCCTCCACCCTTATAAAGCAAAGTGAAAAGTGCAGGGGAATTACTGAGTACAAAATGATGTGCCAGCTGCAGCAAATACAGATTGCCAGGCACTTCCCTTGTCATTGACAGCTGTGGATGTTTATGTTACGATCCTACAAACAAAAAAATCTGGACTACTTTCTTCTTTGTGCCAGCACCTGTTTAAAAGAGGAGCTGTTTGTCACATGAGGTATAGGGAACAGAATAAATCTAGCACTAAAGAATAACCATTCCAACATCCAAAACATCTATTGGGTACTCTTACTCAATAACACTCCTTCTGTTCTCCTTCCTTCTGCAACACTCATGAACTCTCTATCATTTTCTATGGATCTCAGCACATTGAATTTAGGTCAAAAGTGAGAAACTCTGGAGAGGGATTAATTCCAGTTAAATCAGATCAGATATTAATCTGAAATAACAGCCTGCCACTCCATGTACAACAGATTTTCCATACAAAAAATATTAAAGAAAAAATTTACTCACAACACAACAGCATTTAGTCCATAAGAGCTCAGTAGTTTGATGGTTCTGTGACTTCATCTGCACAGACACACCCTTTGATGGCTGAGCTCAGATCCTGAAATCGGGCAGCAAAGGTCCATGTGCATACATTATTGAAGTTTAACTCATGAAGCCACATCTCAGTGGATTGCTCCAGTGCTAATAATCTGTTTCCCTCTCTCCTCCACCTCTGCTTTATGTTTCTCACAAATCCTTTTGGAGAGATGAGAAATAAAAAAACATTTTACTCTCCATCTATTTTATCCCTACTTAATTCTCCCTGAGAGCAATCACCAGGGAGGTATCAATGACCAAAAATGGCCTGAAGAACCAGGTACTGAAGGACCTGCTGGTGGCAGTACTGAGGATGGCACTGGCTAATCTGGGGGCAGATTTCCCTATTTTTCTGCTTGTATCTGTTCTGACAGCAAATAAGAGACATCCAGTTTCCAGACTGTCAGCACGGCACATTATGCAAACATCAAATTCCCTTAAAAAACAAAAATCTCAGTTTCTGGCCAGTTATAAACTCCTCCATGATAATCATAATGGAAACATTTCTGTGTCCCTACAGCTATAATGGGATTCGGGCAGTAATCCTACACTGTTTATGGTGCTGATATTTTAAATAATGCATTCCATATCTTTTACTTTTCCCCTTTTTTCATGGTGCTGTACACACTTGGCATCCTTTCAATGACAAACACTGAGCAAAGTGCAGCAATAAATTATTTCCTCTTTGAATCCTTTTACTAAAGGAAAGAAATCTATGTGCACACACAGCAGCTTGAGTCCAGCTAGTTAATCAGTTGCATTATTATTACCACCCACCTCCTCCTGTTAAAAAGCCAGATTTTTCTACCATTTGTGCTGCTTTTAATCCATAGGAAGTCAATTTTCCACTCATATATTAGTTTATTTTATATTTTCAAATTGATTCTACTATACATTGATTTCCTGTTGTGTGTATTGTATCCTGAGCTAGGATTATACATTTAGTAGAAGTGGATATTCCTGCCACATAAAGGTTGCTGCAGCTCTATAGGACCCTTATCTTGAAAAGGGAGAGTCCAATTTTATTGAAACGGCTAAAATCCCACTTAATTGAATTTTTTTTTCCTAAGATGTACAAGCTTAGAGACTTTTGGTTTCCAATTCAACTTCAGCTTCGCGGTGTTTAAATTTCCAAACCCATAAAGACCTTTATGAAAAAGAACTTACAAATATTGTATTTCTGATATGGTGAATTACTGGAGAAGCTCAAGGTAAGAAGCAGTGAAATATCAATAGTTTGTAGAACATCTTTTGATCATGCTGGCTTTTCATGGCCTGTTTAACACATTCCTATGGAAAAAGATTGTGTTTGAACCCACATTTTACAATGTTAGAGTCCTGAAATGCTGCAGAGTAGAATTAGGGCTGTGCACTGGAACAGAAAGAAATGTGATACCTGAAAACATTTGATGCAAGAAGATGAGGCAACAAGAAATCTTAGTTCCAGGGCAAAATTTCTGGCTCAGCTCACAGCCACTGGGGTTTTGTCCTCAATTCCAGGGAGTTGCAGTTCCAAGTGCAACACAAATTTTTCCTGATTAGACCACTGTTCACTGTTAAATTTTAAGAACCTATATCCTTGAGTTCTGTATTTCTTAAGTAGAAATAGACCTCAGAGAATTTTTTTTCTTTTGTTTCAAAGAAAAGTTACTCCTCAGAGGAAATTGCTGTAAAACTAGCTCCCTAGTTTTACTCCTGAGCTTGATTCTGCCCTATTCTTTGACCACCCCAGTCATGACCATGTTTTCCATCTCAGAGAATGCCATGATTATGGCATCTGCCCGTACCAATATCAGAGCCAGATTCTGTAAGTGGATCTGTGAGCACATTTGCACCATTGTTCACTTTTCAGCCAGGCTTTGTTGGCAAACCCCTGTGCAACAGGTCTGCAGCAGGACCAGAACCTTGACCAGGATTTCCTCCAACATGAGCACGTCTGCAGCTTCTTCCTGAGCCCACAGATCACCCCACAAGCTGATGATAATAAATACAGCATGAGCAGAGATGTGCTCAGGGGAGGATGCAATAAGACAGGTGTCCCACTGCCCAGAGGGAGTGCTAGCAGGCAGCCAGGCACTGGCCTGTGCTACCACTGCAAAAGCCTTTACAGATGAGCTCAAAGTTTATATGCTGGACATCAAGGCTGGCATGCAGAAATAGAACTAAGCAATAAAAGTAACACTTGGATTTGAACCAAATAATGTTTTCAAATCCCAAGGGTTCAGTTTTTATAGTCGTTCTGCGGTGGAAAATTAGACCCCAAATTTGTAGGTCCATGGAGCTTGGAGAACCAGACCCCAAAGTGAGTGAGATGCCAGTAAACCACAGGGTCAGGCTTTTCATGTGAGTTTGCCTCATTCAAAGCCATGCAAAGCCAAGTGAAGCCCTGCCACCTTGAAGTCAGCATCATTTTGCAACCATCTCACACCACTGAATGTGCACAGCACACAGCAACAAAGAATGTGGTCCAAGTGGCTTGGAGGAGGCTTGTGATGTGATTTCTGGCCTTCATTTTATAGGTACTTAAGAAACGGCTGTATAAAGCCCAGCATCTGGTAATTAGATTAGAGGGCTGAATGTGAAGCCTGAGGAATAAATCTTGCTGCCTGTTGTGCTTGTACGAGGAGGGAGGAGCTGCAGAGCATCTTCCCTGGCCTGGCAGAGCAGTGGTGGCTGGCCTGGGCTCCCCAAGGAGCTGGAATGACAGGCTGCTGCGAGGCAAGAGAGGATCCCTTTCCCTGTCAAGCAGATAAAGGGCAGTTTGATGTCTGGTTCAAACTAGAAAAGAGCAAAATTTGGTCAATGCTGCTGAGCCAACAGCTCTGAGGAGGAGGCACTGGATGGATTAATTCCCTCTTTTCTGGCAGCAATAAGAAGTTTCAGCCTGTCATTTCTCAGCAAGAGCTACATATTTGCACCAAAGGAATACTGCCTCTGCTTTTCCCTCTGGGGAGTCTGTGCCTGTTCCCAGGGGTGGAAGGTGCTCTGTGCTGGGGACAACCAAAACAACCTTGCCAAGGAAATGCAGAGGGAAGGTGGCAGAGGAGTCAACACACACCTGCATTCTGCAGGCAGATTTCAGGCAGGACTGGATCTCCTGCACTCTGAACAGCCATTTGTGCTTTACTCCTTACCCTAGGCTCTTTGCACTTTCACCATCAAATAAAGCAGACCCAGGCTCTTTGCTCCTCACCCTCTGCCTGTGAAACCCATTTCAACCCCTTCCTCCCCCTTTTTTTGTACATTATTAAAGGATTCAGACTGTCAGTGCCAGAGAGACGATGGAGGAGCCACATGGTCATGCAGTTGTAGCCTCCTGGCCCTTTGCCCCTTCCCCTCTCCCCAAGCCCCCACAATGCCTTCTGGGTTTTGTTCACTTCCAGACACCTTCATTATTTGAACTGCAAGCTCTTAGGGAGCAAAGACTGCAATTCTTGTGCGTGCAGTAATTAGCACATAAATAATCAACACCAATAATATGAAAGTGTCTCTTTTTTATTCTGCACATTTTATAAGTGGTAAAGGAGGAATCTTATTTCTCAACAGATATTATTTTCTCTTCCCAGATGTACATCTCTGCAGAGGAAGATTTTTTTCTTTTAAGTCCTTTTTGCACATTCCCTACTGAAATATATTCACATCTTCCCCTCCACTATCCCCCTAAGTGCTGTGAAAATAATAAAAAAAAACCTAAATCTGCCCCAGTGTAGAACATCTCTTTTAAAATGTCACCATGTTTATTTTCAAAATCCTCTTCTGCATGGTTATCTCACTGCTCTTTACATTTGCTACCTTGTTAAGCCCCCACTGTGGTAAATAAAACATGAAGAGAAATAGAGAAAAAATGTAAGGCTTTTATTTACTCTCATTTTTTGGATATATTTCTCTAGATGAATGCTTCTCCCTTTAATGAAACCCTTGACTGCTCCAGTGGTGAATGTGATTTAAGTACAGTGGAGACAGCTATGATTCACAAACCCTGTTCTACTCCAGCACTGACCGTTATCTGATGCCTCTTCATGCACAGTTGCCCAAATGACAGTTTAATGGCTCACTGTAAAGGCTAGTTATTTTGTATCTCTATCCACTGAAAATGGCTAATGGTGATAAGGAAAGGAAAAAACAAAGCAATTGTTCAGATCTTCAGACTCAACCGAGCTACTTAGCACGTGCTGAGAGCCTTCAATTAATTATTTCCTCAGTCCAGTGAAGCACTCAGAGATGATTTTAAAACTCACCAGCTGCACTAAGAGCCTATGTTAACAGGGTGCAAGGAGCTAAAATTGCACATAAGGAGAGCTAACGGGTTTATTAGGGATATGCTGATCATATCCATATTCACAGAAATAACACCAAAAATAGGCCAAGCAGATTTAAAGGAAAAAAATCAAATAAAAAAACCACAACCACTTCCTTGTCCCTTACTTTGCAAAGTGAAATGACAGAGAAAAACATGTTGAAGGAAAATACCGGACAAATTTTTAAGATATCTGTCTCAAGAAACAAAGAGATTTCTGTCAGCATTGTGCTGTTCACCTGTGACTTCATGTGAGCAAATGTATCACAGTGCATGTTTCTGCCTATTTTAAAAAAAATCCAACAAAAAAAAAAAACACAGGAGGAAAGAAAGAACAGAGTAAGAGAAAATGAAAGAAAAATTTCTAGGTACCCAATTCAAAACACCAGTTAAACACATTTTTGATTTTCAATACTTATGTCTTTTCTCTATTTTTATGGTCCATAAAGAAACAAGGATCCAATCCCAGGTAGTGGATAGTGTCTTCAGGATCTGCCACAAGGGAAAAATTTCTTACTTTAATCATTTCCAGAAATGGCACAAGACATGCTCTGGAAGCTAATATACTAACGCAAATGTAAGAGCAATTTGCTGGCTTTACTTGTAGAAAAATCCTACCCAAGTTACAGGTTCTGGGTAACATTTGCATCAGGGGTGCAATTTAAATGTCATGGAGGCTAAGATAAATAAGAGGGTCTGATAGGAAAACAGATTCATTGAATCATAATAGTGTGAATGTTTCTAGAGAACAGATTTCTAAAAAAATTTTTTGTCTAGTCTAAACTGCACCACCTGTTAAGATTTAAAACACTGTCTGCCCATTGGTACTAGGCCCTGGAGTTTAAGCCCAGCAGGAATCTGAATAATCGGTTCAGGTCAGTAATAAGACATCATTCAAAAGGGCTGCATGGTGCAGCTTGAGGCTGTGCTAAGCCTGTCCGAGATAGATGCTTCTGGATAGCAAAACTGACAACCATGGGATCATCCAAACTTCTGCAGGGCAGTTGTCCATGCAGATTGACCACTTTGTGTTTTCAGTTCTTTAATATCCTGTAGTAGGTTTGCCTTTTTTCTTTTTTTCTTTTTTTTTTTCTTTTTTTTTTTTTTGGTGTGTGTGGACTCCTTACTTAATATTCTACTGGGTGAATAATTTAGAACCAACACTTCTAGCTTTCAAGAGCAACACCACCACAGCTGGTGATAAGGATTTTCCCCCAAACCAAACCCTATCTACAGTCACATCACAAACAATTTATAACACACAGCTTTGGAAACCTTTTAAGATGAGCTTAAATTACCATCCTGTTTGTATTAGAACAAATGCCTTCACACAGAGCAAGAAGGAAAAGGGGAAAAACAGAGATCTGAGATAAATAAGTCAGTTCCAGAACCAGAATTAGTCTGCCCATGACCCTCCCACATAAACTCAGACACGAAATTTCTCATGCAAACTTCTATGTAATTTTGTTGCTGGGTGTGCAGGCTTTGCATGTCCTGTGCTTTTTAAATGGTCCACCTTTCTTATTTCTACCTTGTGACAGTTACAAGAAAATACTAATTTGTTTCTTACCCCTGTTGTACAGGTGATGCACAGGAATGATCCCTTTGGTCATCAACATTGGAAAATCAGTGTCCCAGCTCTCATTCTCAGCATATCTAACAACTGAATAGGAGATGTGAAGAAGAGGAAGCTTGTTACACTTTTGGACAATCAGCAAACCCCATGCTGAATAACTTGTCTTCATGTTTGAGCCCATAGTTTAATCTTTACCATTGATTGCCTATAACCATCTAAATCCACAGTCACCAAATATACTCGTTTTGTGCAGCCTAGTGCTAATTTGGTAACCAGACTGACATCAAGGTAGTGTTAATGTGCCTTACCCACACACTCAGATATTTCACTTTAAGCTCACTAGGTCTGAAAATTGATCCCCAGGACTAGTTTGGCTGCCCAGTGCCCCATGGCTGAGGATGTGTGTTAGCTGTCAGCAGCACACGAGCACAGCTAACCCATCATTTCCAGCTCCACTGCCTTCAGCAGTACCTGGACTCATTCTGACAGAGTTAAACTAAAATTTAGGGTGATGAAAGCATAAGAGGTATCCCCCATCACCTGTGAAGACTACAGCTTATAACACTGGTAATTACCCACATGCTCCAAGACAGAAAACTGTATGTGCAAAAGTGTGCACAAGTGTGAAAATACCTCAGTACTGGCAACGTGATTTATCTGGCTCGTTTAGTCCTGCTATCTCTGTGTTTCACACACAGAGCGTGTTTTACTTCTTTGTTTTTGATCCTCAATCTATGGATTTACTCACAGGTACAATTTAACTTAGGGATTTCACATTACAGCAGCTATTTCCCCTTGTACAGTCCTGTCCTATGCAAAGAATACCTGGTGTTAATTACCGGGAATTGCAGCTCTTGAATTCGTGGGATAATTGATAATACCTGCATGCAGAAAATCCCCATCATGATGTTTTAAAGATTCAGTTAATTAGACCTGCGCCTGGGCAATCAGGCATTAACCATTTGCCTTAGGACTCCTCCTTCAGGCTCTTTCAGAAACCTGTTATTTAGCTTTTAGGGGTGATTAGTACAGAGAAAGCCAAGGGAGGAAGGCTGTGTGTGAGATGTTGTCACAAGGGAATAAGGAGCCCTTTGTCCTGTCAGGAACTATCCTAACAAAACATTCAAATAGGATTTAATCACTGCAGTGGTCTGCCCACATAGCTCTTAGGGTTAGATACCCCCATAAATCATGCATAGCTTGGAGTCAAGGGTGCCTTGAAGTTGTTCACAGCTGACTCTCTGCTGCACAGAGCAGATCGAGATCACTTACTGCTTTCCATCCACTCTGATTCCCATCTTTCTGTCTTGAAAACCTAGCAAACCACAGAAAACAGGTCAAGAATGCTTGCCTTATAAGCTCTGGTTTGGGTGAAGAATGTTAGCAGCTCAAAGCAGAATAATTTTATTACTGACCTTATAGCTCATGTTTGATTACATACTGGTAGAAGGGAAAGAAATGATCATCACTTTTTTATGTTACAAGGAATCAAAATCAATTTTCTTTCACATTTTTCCTTTGCAATAGATATTCTGCCTAAAGATGGGTTTAATCAATTTTTTAAACAAGTAAGACTACTTCAAGTAGAGTGATACCCAGTGATTAATTTTGAGCTTTTAATGATACAGTTATCAGTCATGAAATTCTCATCATCACACTCACATGCTTCAGCCATGGCCTCAAGTCTAAGGAAATGACAGGGTATTTCAGAGTTTTGTGTCTTCTGTGAAAGTCACAGGGGTTGTTTGGGGTGAAATATGTGATGTAAACAGAGCAGGGAATTGTATTGAAATTACTAAATTTCTTTCTGGATTCTCAATCAAACAACCACGACACAACACAGTGAGCAGAGCAGTAATCACCCCTGGCTGCTCTTAAGCTGATCCTTTCAAAGCAAAATGCTCAATACTGAATTCTTGAGACACCTGACTTGCCAGCCATGGAAAACTGGCCGTGACCCAGCACTCACAATAGCCACAATACCTCCAAGTGTAAATTGTGAAGATTTTGTAAAAACTGCAAATAGTTTCACAGGGACCACGAAATTCAGCCTAATCCCACTCTTGCCTTGAAGAGTCCTTTTCTGCATACAGCTCCTACGGAGACTTCCTTTTCCTTTTCAGATATTTACAAGTCAATAAAAATGCCCCAAAAATTGAGCAAAGTAATTAAAATTAATCACTGGCAAAATGCAACTGCTTCAAGTATAGAGCTCTGTTACAAAAGGTTCCATATACAAATATCTGAACAGTAAAAAAAAAATTAAAAATAATTTAGAACTTGTATTGTCTGAAAAATACAGGTCAATATAGAAATAGTACTATTTAATCTAAAAGAAAAATTATGGGCTGATTTTTTTTCTACATCAGGCTTGTAGCACTACATCCTAGCAAAACCATTGCTTAAGTTATTTTCTTAATGATTAATATTTTTGTGGAGCATTTTTCTGCATGTTGTGGAAATAAAACTATTTTCCAGCACTCCCAGACTTTAACAATCCCAGTTACAGGATTTCAGCATTGACCATTCCATAACATCTTTATATGAAGAACTACTTCAGCCAGGAGGATTTCTTCCAGTAACACTAATTGGCAAAGTCTGATTAGCAACCGCAAATGTAGCAATTACATATGCAGTGGCTGAACATGCAAAAATCAGTAGATAATCCAGAGACAAGGTTGACTTAAAATCCCATGTATGCAGTCAGAAAACCAAAAATACAGACAAATTGTATAACTTGTCCTTCCCCCAGGAACACCAGTAAAACTAAGGCAGTGTAGTCTAACTGAAGACCTCTCCTACATACCACATAGATAAAGCCAAACCCAAATGTTATTGAAATAACTTTGGAACCAGCACCATTCATGTTTCTGTTAGGCTGAACTGCTCATGGGCCTTCCTTCTGCATCCTAAGACTTGTTTGGCACCATTGATTTCAGTGGTGTAACTCTTGATTTATGATGATCAAATATGTAAAATTTATCAATCAGCATTGGAATATTTGTTAAAATACTAGTGGTGTCTGTACACATTATAACAATTGCAAATTCATAGGGTGGGATAATTTCATCTGCACAAATTCAATACATCAGAATCAAGCCAAGACTTCCTTTCAAAATATTTTTAACTTGGTATATATTGACTTCATCAGGGTTGTTTTTATGGACATGAGATAACATGAACAGAGAAACAGGCTTTATGCATAAGCTGCTAACCCACAGAGCATTTTTTATTCTACATTCTTTTTGCAAGAATTTATGATTACAAAGTCACTTGGAGAGCTGAGACATTGCTTGTGAGAACCAGTGCAGCTCCACTGGCTTGAGACAGACACTGAGCCTAAGTGCCAAAGATAGGCCCTTCTATGAAACTAAAGGTTTTTCACTAGGAGCAGAAATTAATAAATACCCACTTCTTCTCTTCCTTCCCTCTCCCAAAATCACTTTTAAAAGCTGAGCTTCCTTTTCTATCCAGTAACAAAACCCTGTATTGTAAAGTCCTGTTTGTATTATGAATTGCATGTCACATTTGGCAAGGCTACACCTGCAAGGGAAGGAATGAAGGTTGATACAATCTACCCCAAGTTCTGTAATGTCAGGACATTTATCAATTTGTAAAATGCAAGGGCAAGATTCAAGGCTTATTTAAAAAAATAACAGAAAAAAGTAGAATACTGAATGAAAAGATATTTTTTCAGACTTGTCTGAAAGTTTATAAGGATGCCAAGAAGAGCATGACATTGTTATTGGGAACACACATGGCTATTGGCATGCACAAATCTCAGCTTACGCCATGGACACCAGTGAATTACATTCCCCATTCTGCAAAAAGCTTTGCTGTTGTGATTTTTATGAAAGTTCAAGTCAACGTAATATAACCCCCTATGAAGCACTGAGAATATAAGGCTGTGCTCACTGATGGGGAAACTGGAGCCTGGAGATGCAAAGACCAAGGAAATTATTATTGATATCTTTTTTCACCTGGTCCCATGTCTCACTTGAGGAATAAAACAGCTTAAAGTCATGCTACAACCTTCTGGCTTTTTCTTTTACCTTGAGAACAGCAGTTTAAACTGGGGAGTGAGAGCCATGACATTTTTTTGGAAGTAGCCTGGAAATTCAATCAAAAAGTTAATTTTTGTCATGATCTGATCCTGATTATTACTGGTTGTTGAGTCTACAACATTCCCTTTCCTTTTGAGACCCATGAGCTGGGTCTACAATTTGCTGCAATCAAATACATGCAAAACATTCAAAGCTCATACATTGCAGGGAAACCAATAGACACACATCACCTCCACCCAGGAACCTCCCCAGACTGAGTTCCTCCAGTTAGCTTTAACAGAAGCATTTTCTATTATAGCTGGAGGACTTAGACAAGCACTGTCTACCATTAAGAAAGAAATTCCCAGCAGAAATTCTCATTTTCTCCTTCAGGCCTTTGTCAGTCAAGCAGGGAAATCAATAAATCCTGAAAAAAAAAAAAAAAAAAAAGAAAAAAAAAGAAAAGACAAACACTAGGTAGGGTTCTGACTCTGGAATGGAAGGAGCACTACAAAACCCCATGGGCTCTACCCAGCTCTCCCCATCAGGGTTGCACTTCAGATGCTGCCACTGTGACCAAAACTGTTAAAACCAACCCCAATGAATCACTGAGCAGATCCCAACCTCACCTGCACTGCCCACAAACTCTGCCCACTTGCTGCTGCCTGGGGAGTCCTCAAGCCTTTCACACACAGATTTGGCAGCTGGTACCCAACACTGCCTCACTTTGCAACCACTTACGGATGTCAGATTCACACCCCACTCACAAGCTTGTCTTGCCCTAAACCTGCACAAAAAGACAAACACGTGTGGCTACTGTCCAAGGAGGATAAATGATCCTTGCTAGCCCTCATCTTTCAATGGATCCTATGTGAAAAACAGCTGATGAGTGAAGAGAAGTACAATGATATTCTCTTTCAAGGCATATGGATTCTTTAGAGCGCCTGCTATTAAGAAATCCCTGCCCCCCACAATGCTTTATTTATCTCTTTGAGCAGAAAGAACATATACACTCTACCAGGCAACACACAAAGCCATTTTAATAGCAGAATGTAATTCCTCAGCTCTAGAAAAATGAAAGTGAAAGGTCTATGAATTATTACAAACCTCTGGCCAGGCAGCAGTGCCCTGAACTGTAAAGGCTTTTTTCTTGTGCTTAAGTTACCATGGAAGATGAAATAGTCACACGGGCATACTGGCCACTAGAAACAGGCATTGCTAGCTGTGTATCATCTACAAATACTTTATTTTCCTGGTTTATAACCTATCTCCACTTCATAAATAAAAAAAAACAAAACCAAAAAACAACAAACCAACCAACCCCCAAATCCAGAAATGGTTTGGGTTTTTCTGTTTATAAGCAGAAACTTTCTCAGTTGATGTTTACTTTTTTCAAAATAATATTCAGGATGATAAAGTTATTTGTGAGAATGTATCAGATTATGCATTGTATTGCTGTGTGAAAATAAAACTCATTTCTGTTACAATGAAGTTGTTTTCCGCTACATAAATATCTCCCAATGCATCTCAGCTCTAGACCAAATTGCTTTGCTGCCTGTTATCTTGTTGCCTTTCTCAAGGATTACTGTAAGGCTTGGCAAGTAAACTAAATGCTGTCTAAATCCCTCCTCTAGAAAAAGTCCATTTTCTAAATGCTGATGAACCAAAGTTTCTTTCTAACAGGTTGATTCTTGTAATTGACCATAGGACAATGCAGGTGAGTGTCAAGGAAGAAAATGAGGAGGCAAAGGATGGGAGCAAAGAGGGAAGGATGCTTTAAAGGAAAAGACACCAAACTGAGTGTGAAGAGTCCTAGATGCTGTCACAGACATCTCAGGTGACACTGAAGGGCTGCACCTCGGGCAGTACAGTACAAGTTGCATCCATGTGGACTGTACAGCCCTTAAACCTATCCAGGCAAAGAGAGAGTAAGGAATTTAACAGCACCACACTTACCCCTTCACAACCAATAGGTGTGGGAAATAAACCTGACAGTCAGCAGAAGGGCTATGTGTTTCTCAAGAGATCTGGGCAGATGCACAGGTGCTGTGGAAGGAGCTGTAAGAAGCAGAGATTCCTGGTGCTGTGCCTCTGGCCCATCTTGTGCACCCAGGGGTGTGAAGGAGCATGTGAGCCTCTTAGGGTGCCTCCCAGAACTTTAGGTTGAGTTTGGAAGGGACCTCTGGAGATGATCCTGTCCAGCTCCCCTGTCCAAGAATGATCAAGCAGCTGAGGGAGGGTCACCAGTTCAAGCTGGATCACACAGAACACTTTTCTCAAGACCATTCCATATGGCTTTTGATTTTCTGAAAGGATGGAGACCTGTTTCTCCCCAGCTGTCTCTCTCTTCATCTGGTCTTAGATATGTTCTAGATCTAGCTACCAGGAGGTATCTATCATTGAATAAAACAACTGGCTGCTTAATTTCTTATATAGTGTGAGCATGAAAGACTGCAAAGATTAGCTCTATTAATTCTAAATCATGAAGAAAACCCATACAGATCTCTGACAGCTTCATCACCATGTTGTACAAACAGAACAGATTTGAAGGGCTATGGAATGTTTTCCTGGCCCTCAGGACTGAAAAAGTACAGTGGCAACTTTCATGCTAATAATAAGGCACACAGGGATAGGATCCCAAATATCTGAAACACGCCATACAACTCACACTTGAGTGTTGTCATTTCAATTTGAAACAGTTTCTCATCACCCCAAGAAATGACATTAAAATATCAAAATTTGACTCTATGTCTTCCTGCTGGAAATCAGGGAAACGACAAAGTTTTAAATCCTGCGCAAAACAACTGAAACCAGCAGCAGCAGAGTCTGCCATGTTTACTAAGCCAGAAGCAGAAGCCAGGCTAGGAGAAGTCTACCCCAATGTGTCAAGGCACCCTTTTTATCATCAGTCTTCAAAAAAGAGAAATGTGTGTGACACCTTCACCTCGTTTGATTAAAACATTTGCATTCTAACTTGTTTGGGGTTAAAAAAGTATTAGGAACTTAATATTTCACATTGGTTTTGGTCTGTGAATTTTTGAATCATCTAGAGAATATGAGCTCCTTGATGAAAAGTACTATTTTGTGTTATGAACCAGAAAATAATGGTCTATCAGACTATAGAAAGTGGTCTAAAGCATCTATCTTTAATCTTCTTGTGTAAGTGTTCTAGACACTGTAATTTCCAATAACAATAATGGAATAAATACCTCATTAACCCCTTTAAAGCTTCCAACACCATGACAATATCTAAATGAACTGTCAGAGGAACAGGCATTGTTCAGTAAGACAGCAGACCAGAAAGTTAATATTGAGCTATATCCCAATGAAGTAACTGAAATGCATTCTCATCCTCAACAACCTGATGGCTTATGTACTGTCACAAAATGCAGAAGGAAAAGTGTCAAATAAGAGTCTCCTAAGTTCGTAAATCACCTGACATTTCAGATCAGTTTGGAAACAACAGATAAAAAATGCACTAACAAATTTTGGAATGGAATGTTTGTTTAGAATTTAATTCACTGAAGAGCCACTGATTGAACTTCTTATTTACACATTTCTGATCCATAAACCTTTTGATATTGCACTATTCTCACCATAAATTAATGTTCTGACAGACTAATACTTATTGCTGAGCTGAATGTCATGGATATTTATTGAATAGGAAGTAAAAGTGTAATATCTAGTATGAGCAGAATATTCACATAACAATAAAATGTATAGATTTGGCTTCAGGGAACAAGTCACAGTGCCTGAATGCATGGGAAAGGAAAATAGGGAACTTGTGTGAAAAATATGAAGATTTTAATTATTAGGTATAGGCTTATGGTGGAAGTGTCCACATCAGAATCAAAACCTGTGGGTGAAAAAAATTAGGACTGTATTATACAGGGCACTGGACATTCTATTGATTGGAGCACCATGGTCACTGAGGGAAATGCACCTCAAAGAGAAAGAGAACAGGGAAAATAAAGCAAGGAGAAAGAGCTCTGCTTTGCATACAGGTGGGGAGACTTCACACCAGCTTCAGGACAAAGTTTTCACCACAGTTCTCAAATGAGCAAGACTGTCATTAGTGGGTTTCATTCCTTTGAACAGAGATTTCTGGCCGTATCTTTCTCCCCAGCCCTCCTGCCTGCATGGGGACTTGAGCAGACCCACTTGCACCCCTGTCACCACACATCTGCCAGCCCACCCAAGCACAACAATGAATACAGTCCGTGTGGGTGCATGGCAGCACAGACAAATACTTTGCAAAGATGGTGTTTGGAAAGCTTCACTCTCTCTTATCCTTCCTACTCTTCATCATCTTGCCTTTCACCTTCACTTAACTGCTGGGGAAGCCCTTCCTTCTTTTGGGGACAACTTGGTTTTGCTCAGTATCAGGATGCAGCAGAAGGTGAGCTCCTGTGCATTAATTCACTGGCAGTCCAGCTCCTAATACCTTCCCATGTCCTTGAAATTTCTGTGGTTTTCAGCACCTTTACACTGAGGCCTTAGTCAGGAACACAAGCAATACTCAATAACACAGGATGAAGTTCAGCAGGAGGAGCATGCCTTGAGCTTGCTTGACTATTTGAATGCAAATGCCTTGCCAGGGCTGTTCTCTCCTGTACAGGGCTGCACTGAGGCTCAGGGAAACCATGCTTCCCCAAGGATTGCCCTGATGCTGCAAAGAGAAGGTCAAGTATGAAACTGTGCAAACAGTCCCCTCTGTGACCCACACCCTTTTGTGGAGCATGTGTCCAGGCCACAGGATCTGTTTTCAGGGCTTGAGCCACACTCTGTGGTGTTAGTGGAGGCAGGATGGTTTCCAGACTTCATTATTTGTATTAGATATACTTTTTACCCAAATTCTGTGATCTGGTCAATAAGCAATTAGTATTTTATGACGAAGTGCAAGTGGCAGCATTAATAGCAGTTTGTAGCTACATGCACACATGAGAGCCAAGAATAATTTTTATGACTCCAGTAGAAGTGTGTGTAACAAACAGAAGTCAATTTTTATGGCCATAATGATTGTATGCTCTCAATGCCTGTAGAAAATAGCTTTACGCAAATCAGTTAATTAGCATCCAAGTGCACTTGCTCACAGACTGTTCAGCTGTTCCAACCAATACTTGGGAGAAGGTTTCAAAAGAGGTTTAATACATTTTAAAAAAATAAAATAATAACCAGTCAAAATCTAAAATGTAAACTTCTAGTCTAAATTCCACTTTGAAACAGCATTTTACATTTTTTGAAGTCACTCATTCTAAAATTTATAGCACCAGAGATTTTTAAAACAGACTTTTAAGCCTGAAGATAATAAAAATTTATTTGGTTATTGTAATGACACCAAGTACTTCAACTGAAAACTCCAAACCCTCTGGATTTTAGTATTAACATTTATATTACCTCCATCTTGACCTTTCAGAACTGCATTCAAAACAAACGAGCTAACACTCCTTACAGCAATGTTATCATATTCCATCCTTTATTATTTCTCTTGCTAAATATTTTCTTCCCCAACACTCTTAAACTGATTTAATACCCTTCCTACTTAGCCTCTACCTTATGCACAGAAGCACAAGTCTTTTGCATCAATTTAAAGCCAAAGTGATGAATGGAATTTAATGATCTTTTTTGTACAGTTCTGTATAACACTAAACAATGGCCAATGCATTCATTCATGATCAGTTTTTTGCCTTGTTTTTAATTAGCTTCCTATCTGGAGGGGTGGTGTGAAAAATTGCACCCTGGGCCTTACTACATCTTTCTTTTATAAAATGTATGTACAACAAATAAAAAGCACATTTTAACCTACCAGCTACCTATTACGTTAAATGTCATTACTACTAAAGACTGGCAGCTCTGCTAACAAACACCCTCATTATTTTATTCCAGCTCTACTTTGGGTATAGTCAATCAAATCACACTTGATTTATGTCAGATGCTAACAAAATACAGTATAAACAGAGCCATTGAGTACAATTCAGTGATTCTGTGTTTATTCAGCTCTAAGCTATGAAGCTAAAGTGGATACCATTTATAACCAAGACATGCATTCTTCATGGCCATAAGAGTTAGCAGGCCATAGCTAGAGCTCTTTTAAGCCTGAGAGAATATAAAGTGTCCCTATGAGCAGACTCAATTTTTTTAAGTATACAAATTAATAACTTATATAAAGATAGAAAACATTACCATGACACATATAATTTATTTTTTTTTCTATTTGAGAAAGTTGTTTGATGTATTTAAAATAACCTAATTTGCAATGTAGGCATCATTATTAATGGTCAGTGATTTTAGTACTTTCCAAAAGTGACTTTCTACAAGGAATGGCTGTTAGGAGTATGTCTCCATTACACTTTCAGTCACACGGGTTATTGAGAGGGGGTTTTATGCTTTGTCTTGACGAGTCTGTACATCCGGGCTATTGACCTGGGGAAGCCCAGTTTGGCTGTGGAAAATTACAGAAAGCCAATTGTGTTCACTGAGTGATGGAAGAGCCACGAGCAATATTTCCTGCATGTCAGCTGGAAACCCTTCCCCGAGAGTTCAGCACACCAATTCCTCTCCTCACTGCTCTCTACTTTCAACAATTCCTTCTACTCAACAGCTATAAGCTGATATATATATTATACAGGAAAGACTGAGGCAGACAAGACTGCAGCTCTGAACACAGCTCCAGTTCTCCTAGAAAGGAGATACTTTAAGACTATGGTACTAAGACTTCCAGGGCTATGATGGATGTCTTTAAGTGCATAATTTGCAAATGGCTGATATGCATCTAAGAAAGGATAGGAGAGTTCTTGTAATACATTGTGCCTTTGGGTATAACCAGAAATGTAGTTTATGGGAGGAAAATAAATGAAACAGGAATATTTTTATGATAAATCTCTTAGAAAGCATTTCTGGTAAAAATTCTATTGAGTCATGCACAGAAGGAACAAAATCCACATCTCTCCTGTGTTTGGTAATGATTTACCAGAATTAGCATGGAAAGGTCAGCTAATGACAGCAGACACTCTCACTGTGTTTCACTGCTATTCCAGATCCTGAGACCACTCAAAAACCATGCGAACTGGATGGAGTTCCTGCCATGAGTTCCTGCCATGAGGACACTATGAGATAGACAAATCTGGGTGGGTATGCCCTCCATGTATCCTTACTGCAGGGTCCAGAGGGAAAATTATCTGTGGCACAGTTTCCAGAGGAAAACATAGGAGGAAAATTATTAATTCATTTCCTCCTGCCACTTTAACAAAAAATCTTCCCCCTTTGCTCAAGGCCACAGTCACCAATGCTGAAAAGATTGAAGCGCATCTGCAGCCTTGAAAAGTCTCTATACATACCCAACATGATTATGGAAAATGTCTTTTAAACACATTGCCTAACTTGACAATCAAAACTGACAATTTCTCCAATAAATACGCTGTAATGGCAACATTAAAGTTTCCATTGCACCATCTAAAAACCCCCGAACTTTAAAAGAAAACAATTAAGACTCTCATCAAGTGAAAAAAGCAGCCAAAACCTGGGCATTATTTGTCAAAGCAGTGCAGGAACAGAGGAAGACATGGAAAGGAATTTCCCTACTTTTGACTTCACTGATAGAGTGAAATGCTATAGCACTATGAAACACCAGGGAATGGCATTTCCAGAAGAGATTGAACCTGAAATGTGGTGGCAGAGAGAAAACAAAAAGGGGGAAAAAAGTTAAGTACATAGATTCTAGCCTGTGGCAGCAATCCCTATGTGATACAAACTCTACAGACTAGCAAGATTTAATTCAAAAATATCAAGCAATAGAGGGAGGGATGGACTTTTCCAGTCCATCTGTAACAAGAACAATGACTTCTTCCACAAGAGAACCACTGGGAACCAGCAGGTGCCAGAGATAGGAGCTAGAAATTAAGATTACGGGGAAGAAGATGGAGCATTTATTTTTGTTTCTTTATTTCACCAAGGGTTGACCTGTTAAAATAATGGCAACACAGCATTGAAATGATCCTAGGTCTCTGTCAGACAAATCATGGCTCAACGCATTTTCTCTCAGTTACATCAGAAAGTATGAACTTGCAACCTTGGCCCCAGCTCGTTTAATGGCACACTGACAGGGCAAGAATAATTCACAGGTTGAGTTAATCAAAGGTGAAAAGGGAGAATCAGTAAATGTCGTATCCTTTTGCCACTTTCATCAATCCGACTAACTGAATTTGAGCTAAAGCTTGGCAAATTTTCTGCAAAGGGAAATTAATATGTAACACATCTGAGGCTTGGTGCTGGCCAGCAAAATTGGAAAGCTGGCGTTATATCGGGGGTGATTATTGAGGGAGAGAATGGCCAAAGCTGAGATAATCAGAAAGAAGCTCCTGCATGTCTCTCTCCTCTGATAGCACTGTGACCCTCCCAGCCCTGCACCTGAGTAGAAATCCTTCTACTTTTCAATTTTTCCCCATCAGGAATATATTCTATTGCCCATTTCTGTTGCCCACACATGACTGAATCAATTCAATTACCTTGGAAAAGTTGATACATATTCAGGCCATGAAGACGCTCAGGATAGAAAGAGAGGAAAAGAGACAAAGAAATCCGTATTTACCCAATAATAAGTTTCATTTGGAGAAGGTTTGAAAACAATTCTCCCTCGCATTTGTCCCTGTCAGATCACATTATTCACAAATGAAGTTTACAAAATATCAATTCAATTTCAATAAGGGAGCCTGAATCCCAACACACGAGGGCTGAATTTACGAAATCATAACACTTGAGGGGACCCTGGTGGCTTCCAAATATTTTCCAGTCAGAGGTAATCAAAAGCAGACCGCTGAATACTAATACATTCAATTTCACCCCTTTTGTTCGCATCTGTTCCCTTATAATACTATTTTCTACACTTCCAAATCACTGATGATGGCAGTTTGCAGGAAAAAAAAGTGCTTGGGGTGCATCATATAGCTCAAACATTTTTGTGAAAACACACTCAACTATTCCAATTAATCAATTTACTGATGAGCAAACCCATGAGCTATAGCATGGAAAAGAAAAAAACATTATGTTCCCCATAAACCAATCCAGGCTGTTTTCTAACCATATTCTTAGCCCACAGTATGCCCCAGAACTTGCTGCTGTCATTAAAATTTGCAAATTATAAAATAGATGTGGTTTCCTCATCAATCTGTCCTCAGCTTCTGCCCCTGTAAAGAGAAACAGAAGGCCAGGAAAGCACCAGGTCCAAGAAAGTATCCAATGCTTTCAGCTCCTGGTTTCCTATGATGAGTCAAAACCATCATGATTTCTTGAACTGGCACTGGATGAGGCTCTTCATGATAATGGGATACAGATCTTTCCAAATAAACTACATCATAGTGTCTGATGGGTCAGTTTCCTCTAACATTTAATGCAACAGCTTCCACCATGCTTCCTGAAGCTAAGTAATCCAAAACCACTCCATGAACATGAAAAAAATACAGTGTTTCATGATCTTCTACTACTACTAAGAAATGCTGATGTAAAATTTATTATAGTTTTAATAAAACAGCGAGTTCTAGTCAAAATACAAAGCACATCCCTCCATCCTTCACTAAGTGGTGGTTGGCATGGTGTGGAAAGTAAGTCATTCTTCTAATGAGCTTCCTAGAAGTTTAGGAGGGAAGTGATTCTAGTTCTTTTAATCCCCCCAGTATTTATCTAGCAAATAAGTGTCATTCAGACTTCCTGTTATCATTGTTCTGTTATCATTACCATTGTTCTGTTGTCCAGAACAATGTTAGATTTTTTCGTCTTTATTCCTCTGAAACAGGAGTGCATGCAACAAGCAGAAACTCAGTCAAGAGTCCAAAAACAATGCTGGGTTAATTTGATATGCCCAGTGGCCAAACCATTCTCCATGCTGCCAGGAAAGACCACAGATCTTCAGGCATTCTTTCCGGTTAGGTCTGCAAGGAAATTTTTCAGCCAGAGTGACTTCAGCTGAACACTTGACTGAATCATCTGTGCCACCTGAGTGTGGGTCCACCTGCTTGGTGTCATGACTCCTCAACATCCAGTCTCTGGTGCTTTGGGTGGTAGAGAAATGTCACAACAATACCTTCTTGGAAGTTTAGTTGTGAATTGAGTAAATTCATCAGTGAGGTCACAGCATGAAGGTCAAGTGGCAAGATCACTCTGGGGAATTACAGGAGTTATGATTGAGACCAGAGTGCCTCAGAACAAGGACCAGAAGGTCCAGCTGTAATTGCGGGACCTGACTTGCTGCTTCTGTATGCCCACAGGCCAAAATATTAAAAAGCCAGATGTAAGCAGCTGTTTATCCTCAAGGTGCAGCAGCTATGTTGATGCCATTCTGGTTTCCTGTGCATTTATGCTTTCACAGCTTGGGCATTGTATACTAAATTTCTCTAACCTCAGCTCCACATCACTGGACTTCAGCAAGCCCTGGTCAGCAAGGCTGAGGAGTCCTTGATATCAGCAAAGCTCTTTAGGAAAGGATAAACACAAAGTTGTAAGAAGAGGTCAGAATAGTTGTGACAGTCTGCCTGTACACCTCTCTTTTATGGGATGAATCCACTGAAATCTGTAAAGAAACCTTCCTATGATGTTTGGGACAACATCAGGTCTCCCTGAGGCTCCTCTGGCAAAATCAGCAAGCCTACGCCCTCAGGCACTCTCCCCTTGTGTCTTCTATTACTGTTTCACCTACAGCTGACTTGAACTGAGCCTGCACATGTGCAGTGACGATAAAAATAATGTATTTTCTGAAACCGAAGAGTACCATGGCTAGCTATAGGTCTGTGATTGAATCTATCTAAAAATGAGGGTAGACGAAGGCAAGATTCACTGATGCACTACTCAGCTGAAAAACTAATTCTGCCACATTTTTGGGATACAAACTGGCCCTGATTACATTAAACCAGCACCTGAGGATTACTTGTACCTGTAATGTTTGCCTGAAATGGGAGTCATAATATAATATTTAAAAAACTAAAAGAAGCCTGAGGGACACCACCAGCCAAAGTTGTTTCCAGACAGTACTCAATCCTGTGTGAACACAGTGAAGTAATTCTAAAAAGAAGATAAAAGCTTTAAGATTTGCCCAGAGCAAGAAGACCAGGTGTTCCTGAAGTTCTGAAGTTTCTCCACGTCACTGTTTCCTCTGGATAAAGTTTTTCTTTAAAAATTTCACCTTGATGCAGAAAATAAAATATACACGAAGTGACACAATGGCACAGGTCCATCTGTGTCTGTGGGGACATGTGAGAACAGACCAATTGTGTGTTGCTTGTTCCTTCTTCTGGAAGCATCCCAGGCCAGGCTGGATGGGGCTCTGAGCAACCTGGTCTGGTGAAAGGGGTCCCTGCCCATGGCAGCAGGGTTGGAATGAGAAGATCCTGAAGGTCCTTTCCAACCCAAACTGTTCTATGAGTCTACTATTCTATGAAAAGTTTCATTTACAACAATGGCACAAGACTGAAAAATACAGTGCAAATTGCTTGGCATGAAATTTTTCTTTTAAGCTTATCCCATTACAAAAATCTTCACAGACTTCTTTCCCGATTTGCCTTTTTCTGGCTCTACATGGAAAGATAATCAGTGTATTAGCCCCATGCTGTTATAAAAATGGTTTTATATTTTGTGAAATTGTGCCAGGACAAAAACAAATAGGTTAGCTTCATTTAACATTTACACGTTATTGTGAACTATCAAACCAATACTTGCAAAAAAAAATTATATTAAAATGGTGGTTAATCTAACAATTTACAAAGCATTCCATTTTGAAAACATAGCAATTGCTGTTCCTAGCTCTGTCAAGACCACATGCTGTGCAGACCTATTAAGGAATCCAAGCTTTTCTTAATCTATTAGAAGAATGAAAATGTGTAATCGGAAAAAAAAGAGTGAAAATTCTCTACAAAAGGATTTAGCATGGACACATCCTTCAACGGATTATTGTTATCACTTTCACCATGTCAGCTAACAACAATGTTCAAGTCTATATTTTTTCTATAGTATATTAGGAAAAAATAAACATTTAATGGTATTTTGAGGACATTTAAACCTCATCACTATAGTCTAAAATTGATCTTGGTGTTTCTGCTTCATACAACAAGCTGCTACACTGATTTTGTCAAATGTTAAAGCCAGTTCCTCTGGGAAGCCAAAAGAAACAGAGTATAAATTGTGGGTCATTTTGCTGTCCTGATTCAGCTCATGTTCCCCAGCAGATGAGCAAAGAGATGAGATGGATAGGGTGAGGTTGGGACCACTTTGTAGACATCATCCCCAGGCACTAGGGGCTGAAGTACCAGCTTCAAAGATGAAGCTCTGGGAGATAGAGAGACAAGATAACAGACCTGGTTTTTTGCACTGGCTGTTCCTCCATCTTCCAATTTGCAATCTTACCTGGCAAGTCTCACCAAGCTGTTGACTTTGCTTTTAACTTTGAATATTTCAAACAGTTTTCATAGCAATAATCCCTGTATTATGTAAATGAGATTTTAACAAGAACAAGTTTGTGACGGAGTAATAAAGCCAATCCAAAAGTTGCAAACTTTGAGCTAGTCTTTGAGGAAAAAGTCCTGTACCAGAAGCTTACCTGCAGTGTGGAAGGAATAATTCATCTCAGAAGCCAGAAATAAAGCTGGTCACCAGCTTCCAGCAGCAGATATTCTGCAGACCACCTAAGAAAGGGGAGCTGGATTCCTTTATTCTCAAACACAGCCCTTAAGCTATTTCCCATAACTGGGGATAAACTCTTAACTCTATGCTCCTACTTTTATTTAAAGATATATAAAAAAATGTGTTTGACTAATTCATTCTAAATTATGAAAAGCCTATATAGAGCATTGCATTCTTTCAAATCTCCATTGCTTCATGCAAGTCCCTCAGTTTTGGCAAGAAAATAAATCCATAATGTCAGCTTTGGTTTTGCTGATCATTTCACTTTCAAATATATATTGCTGGAATGTTTGAGCTGTTCTCAAGAGAGATTTTAAAATGTAAAAATATCTGCTGACATTGTAAAATGAAAAAGAAAAAGCTCCTAAACTCCAAAACATTTTGATATGCTTCAAGGATTAAAGTGCTTATTTTAAAAAATTATGAATTTGGAAATGCACGGAAAACCTTGATTTCTCATCAAAACTGAGAGACAATGATTTGAAGTTCAGGGAATGAAGCTGCTTTGTCAGGATTTATCCTAAACACTGTATATTCTCTTTTCTTTTTATAATGTTCCAAATTTTTAATGTAGACATATTTTCAACAGATGCACAGTTATGCCCGGATGGGATAGAATCAAAAAGTTAAATTAGAAAACCCTATGAATAATTTATTCCCCTCAATCTCCTGAAGAAACATGAGGTTTGGAATCAGCATGGAAACACAAGCAAACAAACCTATCACACTGATAACCCTAAAGAAGACACTGCAGGTTCAAGTTCATTCTGGTAATCATTTTTTTCCTACTTTTGACGATGTTAATTCCATGCCTTGAAAACTATCCTGGTGCTTAAGAGCAGCCCTTCACGATGTTATGCTGATTCTGCCAGTTAAAGTGACCAAAATACCCTGCTCTGCAATGTTTTCAGCGTGAGGAAAGTAAACCACAGTCAGCTCCCAAAGCAGATAAATCCTTATGTATTGAAGAGCCCAGAGTGGTTTGAATGTATTTCGTTTTGGAACAACAGCAGATAGGTATCTAGGGGTTTGCATGTTAGAGAATCTGAAATTCAAGCAGGATTTTACATAGTTCTGGAATTCACTCCTTTACCAACACAAAAAGAAAAAGATGGAGAGAGAGTCAAGGCCATAAGACATGTAAAAACCATATTTATGGAGAATAAGTATGATAATTGACCTTCCATAGCTCCATTGCTTGCTCTCTTTATCTGCATTTTACACCATCTTTAATGCTGGAGAGAACCTCATACACTGCTTTGAATTCCCCTGGAGGGGCTACTACTTTATATAAAATATGGAACATGCTGAAGCATATCCAGGCCCTGGATAACACATCTACCCCTAGAGAAGCTGTGACTTCCTCATGTGGCTCCTCCTCCTCCTACTCTTCTCCTTCTTCTTTCACAGGTAAAGTATTACAAAAGGACTGAGTGTAAATAAATTCAAATTATATATCACACAACACGGGGAAAGCCAGGGACTCCCAGTAGATGACCCAGGGCTTAAACACATCCTCTGCTGCCTTTTCCCTTCTGTGTAAAACTGCTGTATTTGTTCTGAAATCTTTACTCCCAAGGATAGTAACTGGCATGCTATTCCCTTGATATATTGCTCTTAGAAACAAAGCATGCTGTAAAATTAGATTATCATAATGGGATTTAAAGTTATTACAGGCAAAGTTGTAGTAACCTATAGTAAGTTCCTGGCATTTTCATTTACCAGTGAAAAAATCATATACCTACAATATGTACATTGTTAAAAAAACACTGTAAAAGAGTTTCAAGGCCTGGCACCTATATTTTGCTGCTAGGTTTACACAATTATTATAAGTAAACTTTTATGAGAGGGGGAAGAAATAAGAAAACATTCTATTAATGGAACAAGAGTTTCACCAAAGGCATAATGCATTCAGAAATACAATAAATGTCACTAAAAATTAAAATACTTTCTTTTGCTTTATACTACTGCTATTTTAAATGACACTGGCAATATAAGACAATCTACTCCCCCAGTCCATCTAGAAATAAAGTAATTATAAATAAATCCCCCTATAAACCATTGGAAGAAGGTCTTTGTGTGAAGGAAAACTGCACCCAAAAATAGCAAAGTCAACTTATAAAAAAAAACCAAAGCAAGAAGTAATACTGGAAAAATGACACTGGTTAAAGATGAACTTTTAGGGGGAAAAGGTGTAGGTTAGCAGACAATCTGTAAGCAGAAAGTTCTAGGAAAAACAAGGGAGTTATCAATTGCTGATTCAACTCTTGGCTCTATTTTTAATAATTGTGCAGTGAATGAGAATGAAAATCAAATCTTTGTAAGAGAATAAAAAAAAAACAGAAGGAAAAAAATAAAAAGAAAAAAAAAATAAAAAAGGAAAGAGAAACGTCTAATTGATTTAAGGCAAAAAAGCAAATCATGCAAGGCCATTCCTAGACAAGAAAATCAAGGTAGGATATGGCTCCATGGCAAAAGGACACAAGACACTACAACCAATTATAAAATTGCTCTTAAACAAAAGAATGAGAATTTCTCCACTGAAAGGTATCACCTAGTGCACAAGTGTTTTGGGACCAAACATACAAATAAGGAATCCAAAATACTAAGATCAAGGGACCTCAGCCAGGGGAAACACCGAGGCCTGAAGGCCAAAATCCACAAAAAAAAGCAGCATCTGGATTGTGACACCCCATGGCAAACCCCACAAATGGATTGCACATTTCTTGCATATATTTACCAAGTACCAGTAGTGTGAACACAACATAAGGGGTGGCTGACCAGTCACTCAGATCAACTGATCATTGCTGCTGCAACAGATGAGGCAGGATATCACCTCAAAAAACAAGTGGAACTTTTTGTTATTTTTAATCCACATGCAAGTCCATGAGCCACCACGGGATAAGAAAGGATGGCATAAGCAGAGAAAGAAAAGCCATTGACAATTAGAAAAAAGTAAAAAGGAAACAAGACAGTTGTTTGTGTTAAAATCTGCCATTGAGGCGAAGAGTTTGCAGATGGAAAATAAAAAAATATGTCAAGGAAAAGGCCATGTTACAATTCAGGATTTCAGGAGTCATTGCCCCAAAAAAACGAGCAATTGAGATCACCTTTGATGGAAAGAAGTGCTATCCAAAGAGATAGAGTGGGTTTATAGGACAGCCCACAAATTATCATTTCAATTAAATCCAGTTTCTCCAGAATTCACTGAGTAGGTCAGGCACCAAGAGGTTGTCCAAAACAGACAGCAAGCTCAGCAAGCTTGGAGAGCTGGTATCTGTGACACAGCACACACATTCTGCCAAAGAGTCTGGAGGTCCACATGCAGGGTATTCCAGGGAAACTCTTTATTAAGATTGTAAATTCTGGGGTATATCAGCAATGATTTTTCAGTGTTACTACCATAATATCCTTCTTGTAGAAGAAGATACTATGACTTATATCTTAAGAAAGTTCCAGAATGACCAGGACATCTTTTTTTATGTTGCAAGGAGGTTCATTTTACACTACAGCATTTAGTTAGGAATAGCACTACAGAAATAGATCCCTCCCTGGCAACAACTCCTCAGAACCTGCATGGACAGCCACCACAAGGACCCTTCCTCTGAAGCAATGGAATAAATTGACATATAACCAGACAGGTCTTTTGCTTCTGTTCTTATCCTCTACTTCGTGACCCTGTGGAAACCTACAAATCCTTAGAAGAGAACATTTACACCCAAGAAACTCAACATAAATGTGAGGCATCTAAAAAGGAGTCAGGGAAGTCTCCAGAGCCACATGCAACACCATATAGACCCATCAAGTAGGTGTTTGATGAAAATATTCTTTAGAAGTTCTGTAAACTCTCCTATGTCCTAGATATTGGTCATTTTGCTCAAACTTGAAAGCCATTCTGAAAGAATTCAGGATAGCAATCATAAAACAGAGTTACTGCTCTGTCACACGTATCCCAAGAGAAGCCTTAATAGACCTGCCTGTGAATTTTGAGGGTTATGGTCCAGGTCAGCAGACAAAAATCTGCACCATAACACAAACTCCACAGATGCCTTCCAGGAGCCTTAACAGAGTGCTCAAGATGACAGAGATGAATTCTTCCTCTCATGCAAAGAGATAGAAACTGTATATCAGAGTTGACACACACAGGCATGATCCAATCCTTCAGTTTGCTTTATTTAAACTTTGCCTATTTTCCAGCTAAGTGGAATTTAGTGCTCAGAGCTATCAACACAATTTCCATTGCTGCATGCCACCTGAATCCACACCCAGAAAAATCACTGAGAAGTTTATAAGCCTGCAGATTGTCAGCAAGAAGAAAGCAAAAATCCAATAGGACTTTAAAGTAAAAAATACAGGGAAGAACTAAAATGACTTAAAAAGTCAGTTCTCTAAACTTTTTTAAGCATTTTAAGAATATTTGAACTGACTTGGACTTTTTTGACAAAATAATCCAGTATTGTTCTCATAACTGAATCTTCCTTCACAAGTTGTTGCAGAGAAGGGTATGATGATAAGAGGCCAGACCCTTTTAATACATTTCTGATCTTCTGAGGGGGTGGTTGGCATTTTGGAAGTTACCAATAATAACTGAAACACACTGAATATACTAATTTGGCACAAAAAAAATCAGCTGAATCAGTTACTGATTATAACTACCATATCAGTCCTGCTTCCAAGAAAAGTTCCTGCTCGAAATGAGATGATGCTGAAGCTGCAGACTGAGCCATACAACCTTCCAACTTTCTCATACCCCCAGTGGCTGTTTCCTTTTTGACAGGTTTTTAAGTGGAACTCCCCCATTTCACCATGAGCTGAAATATCATGCCAAAATCCATGTATTGTAAGAACATTATTTCATGTATAATATACTTCAGGGTAACAATTGCTTTCCAGCCTTTTTTTCTCCTGGTCTGAGAACTGCTTTGGATATTTTCCTTCTGGATTAGTGTCCAATTCTGCATTTTTCAAGACTTCATCTCATTTGCTAATTTCCTGTCATGTTTCTAACTTAACCAGCTAAGTATACCTATGTCCTTCTTGTTTTCACAACTCCTCGCAATTTTGGTTACTTCCCTTTCTGGGTCATTTAAGGTAATATTAGTACTGAGGAAAGAATCAATGTTAAAAAAAGTGTCTTCATGTGTTTTGCAGTGCTATTCAAGTCATCAGGATGTTAAAAGCTCCCTTGTTCTCCTTAAAGCTTACCTGCCATGAGTGCAAAATATTTTACCTACTTTGGTGGGACTACAGATGTGTAAAGTTAAAGAGGACATGGTTTTGCCCTGATATCCAGCCATAAAAGAATTTTTTGTGGAGATTTGATTTTACCAAATGGCAGCTTCCACATTCATTCTTTTTTATTTTTGTCTGTTTTCACATTATACTTGCTTTATACTTGCTTTTCCATATTTACCTGGCTTACACAAAGTTTTTAAAGTTATTTTAAGTTTGATGATCAATTTTTAGTAGTCTTAACACATAAGAAATTATGATACTCTAAATAAGATCTAGAATTTGCCATCTTGAGCCCCTACACAACAGCTCCATAAATCTATACTACACAAAGGTGCACTGAGATATAATTGTTCAGTAATTCTTTGCTTCTCATTGAACACAGGCCTTTCCACCTTTTCTTTCTGTAGTTTCATTTATTCCTTTTTTATTCTTCTTTATTTTTATAAAAGAGTTCATTATCTCAGCTATTTTCAGATGGAATAATCCAACACACTTCTCATTTGCATGTAAAGTGCAGTCAATGTGAATTGATCAAAACCAAATTAACAGCAATTGGTTCCAATATTTTCCCTGTTTACACATTAGTTTGCTACCTTTAACATATAGATATATTGAATTCAGCTTAGCAACCTGAGCATGAATGCTGTGGCCTTTAAAGAGAAACTTATCTGTAATTAAAATCATGCACAAGTTTTAGTGGGAATCTGTTTACTAGCTAGAAAGAAAGCTGATTCTAAAATGGAATAGAATTTAGCTTAGTAGTGCATGTGTTTGATTCTGAGTTAAATCTCCTAAAATTATGGGGAGCTAGCTTTATTAAGTTTCAGATTATATGAAGGTTATGTCTAGTTCTGGGTGGGTTTAAATGCAAAAAATAATTCACAGGGTACCTCTCCTTCCCACTACACCATAGATTTCTTTTTTTAGGATATCACTGTGAACTGATAATAAGTTAACACAGTTACCATCATTATAGGCATTTTTTTGAAGAAGTCATATAATAAATATGCATTGAAAGTACAAGCATGCAGTATAAATCATGTGGCACAGTGTTCAGATGACAAGCAATAAGGCCTTTAGAATAAAAACTGAAGCACATATACAGGGGTTGCTATAAGGAAATGATTTATCCTATAGTGTATATTGAATTGCTTATTATAATTTAGAATGGTAATTGCTATGGCTTCACTATACTGTTTAATTGCTACAGTACACTGACATATACCAGAGAAGACACTGCAGTAACTGCTGCCCTTATATAACAGCATTTGCATAATCTGCACTGTAGTTTATTCTTACAGCAGATAAAGCACTATATGCAGGAATCAAATTGTTTCACACCATATTGATTGCAATTAAGGGCACAAATATGAATACAGAGATAAGGTATTTCTCAAGGTATTTATCACAGGACAGATGCAAATTTCCAGTTGAAGTCATTACTGTGCTTGTCATTACTGGAAAATAATTATACAAATGCAGCTACTGGGATTTTTGTAACACAAGTATGAGACAGAGTTCTGGATTTTTGTGCAAAAATTTCAGTTTTCCAGGATGGATCCTTCCAGAAGCAGAAGTATCAGAAATAAACCACCACTGGAAATTTTCTGACGCCAAAGATCAGCCCAGCAATTCTACCAGCAGTGTCCCCACTGCTCTGGGCTGCTGAGTTCACAGGGAGTGGAATTCACCTCCTGGAGAGCTGGGGCTAAATTGCAGTGAGCTGTCTGGATCACAACCATCCTTCTCATTTACTTCTGAAATCACATGTGCCTGTGGGGCAGTACAAAGATTACAAGTAAATTAAACCACAAGGAGCGTTACTGTGTGTTCAAGGTGCCACAAGAAGCAGCACCACATCTTTAAGATGCCACAAGGAGAAGCATTGTCTTGTATTTAAGATTTATTTATTTCTTAATTCTTTGCCCTAAAAATGCACTGGGAATCTTAGGATTTTAGGATCCAAACTAATGGCTGTTCTGACTCACGAGTGTTTTAGATAGTGTAAGAAAAATCATGGATCATAGACACCAGCTATGTTAAAATGCTTGAACAGATGGCATGTTTGATGGATTTGTTTGTATTTTTGTGAAAGCAAGCAGTGTGATTTACTTTGATTTGGGAGTTTTGTTGTTTGTTATACCCACAGATTCTGACTGACACAGCTAATTTGTGAAACTAATGGCAAGTTAGCTGATATTTTGGTTTCAAATTTGGAAATTCATTACTCTTCCTTTTTTAAAAAGACAGGACACCCAGTCTACAAGCAGAAAGAAAATCACATCACAGGACTCAACCAACCTCTGTAATGAGTTGTCAAAGAAGGGATTAAGACCAGAAAAAATGTTTGGTAAATAATTGCAAACAACTCACTGAAATAAAAAGTGAGAGTTCCTAAAGTAGGATTTAAATAATTAGCTCAGCTCTAGCTCTACTGCAAAAACAAGGGGCTGCAAAAAGTTGTTAAGACAACTCACATTAAGAGCAAGTCCCGTTTCAGTTTGTGGATTTGTGTGGTATCAAAAGGCAGCTGATGGCAGGGGACATTGATGTACAAGAAATGTAGCATGCAATCACTCTGATTGTTTGTGATCATGACATTTTACGAACAGCGCTTCTCCGTCATTTTCTAAAGTATTGTTTTAGAGGGTCGTGACAGAGGAAAAAGAAATTAAAAACAAAAAACAAAACAAAACAAACAAATAAAAAAAGGAGAAATGTCACCCTGTCTCCCTAGACAAACCAGATTGAAAAATTGAAGAGAAACCAACTTGGATGAGATAGGTTCATAGCACTGACACCATACCAGCAAAATCAGAATTAGATTTTGAGATTATTGAAGTAATAAAGCCACAGCTTCTTTTCACAGGAATTTACAGTATGCTATCTATATACTGAAATGAGTGTGGCAGTACTGGCTTGTGGTCAGAGCAAGAGCTTGCTGGATGTGTTTTTATTTGACTCTGTTACTGACATACTGACCTTGAGGTTCAGACCCCACTTATGAAATGGGGTTAATAATCTCAACCTATATTTCAGCTGATCTCATGAAATCTCTCAGTGCTCTCTTTAGATGCCTGCAGCCAATAATTAATGCACCTAATATTTCATTGTTTTTCTTATTTTGTCATGGGAATTAAATAAGTTTTAAACTTTTTAAAAAATGCTTCCCTGCCCCGACCACAACCCACACTCAGCCCATTGCATCTGTAGATGGGAGAGCAGAAGTGGACCCAATTCAGTCACCCTTTCAGCCTCAAAAGCAAGGTCAGACCATAGATTCAGCCCATGTGCTTGCAGACAGGTGATCAGGCAGTATCTGAACATTTGGTATTTTCCATATGTACATAACAGTTTCTTTCAGGCTTTCCATCCAGGTAAAACTCTCATCCAAACATCATTGTCTCTTCACTGGACTGTTCCATGTTCTTTTTCCCTTCATCTTGACCACCATCCACTAGGAAGACCTGATGCATGAACAAAATTAATTTATTTCTAATGATTTTATTGTTTAATTAGTGTTTACTACTAATTATTCAAATAATAATTATTAAATAATTATGAAAATAAATTAAACTAATTTATTGCTAATTAGTTTACATATAATACTAGGTGTATATATGATTTTAAATTTTTAAATGAAGAACAGTATTTATTGAGTTATTAATCTAGCTGAACAGTCACAGAAAAAGCTAATTTTTTCTCCATTGTGTCTTCAGCTCAGTGGGATAATGTGAATTGTGTGGATTGAATGGTTCCACCAGAAAGAATTGGCCTGACCATACACCTGAACATACAGATGTGCTTTTACTACCTTGATATTTCAAGGCTAATTTCTACATGTTGAATTTAAATTGTCAGGATGAGTAATTACAGCCCTGGTGAGGCCACATCTGCAGTTCTGGGGACCTCAGGATGAGAGACACAGAGGTCCTGGAGTGGGTCCATCAGAGGGTGACAAAGATGATGAAGGGACTGGAGCATCTCTGTCAAGCATGTCCAGTGCCCTACTGCAATAAAATCCCTTGGTTTTCCTCAGCTGGCATTCTAAGCCTCTCCTCCAAAAACATCATGCTTTTCTCTCACTCTTGATACTGTGAAGGTGAGAGATTGAAGGTAAAAGATGAAGATTTTCCATCAAATCTTCAATCAAAAGGAATTCTGATGTCAAACCTTTAAACATGGACCACTACAGAAACAGGCAGCAAGTGTGAACTATTCCTTTTTCAGCTGAAATTTTCTGGTTTTTTTCTGCTTTCCCACATTTTGTATCCAGAACTGGCAAAGTTAATCTAGATTTTCCCTTCAACCACTTCATTTTTTTGGTAACTTTTAACATTGATCTCCTTGTTTTTATTTGCTATACTCATATGACATTTCATTCTCTAAAAGCCATCACAGTCAGAATATTTACCATCTAAAAACCCCACAAATTAAAACCTGAAGTCTCTATTTTTTTATTGCTCTTAAAAAAGGAAAGACTAATCCTGTAAAAACAGAACAGTGCAAATTTCATTAGGGTCACATCACAGAGCAAACAGAACTGCTTGGGCTCAGAATATATGAATACAAGCTGATCAATCATAATTTGTATCTGGAAATTATAAGGAGGTTTCTAATTGGTGAAATGACAAAGTTCAGGAATACCCCTCTGATAGCTGTGTTGTATTAGGGGAGGTATTGGTAAGGAAGAAGGGACTTCTTCAGTACCCAAAGCCCCAGTGTAAGTATAAGTATATATATATAAGTGCAAAGATGCACTTATACTGGTAAAGGACGAGATATCCCCTGGGGTGCACCATGAGCTGTGCTGGTAAAAGCTACATAAATAGAGCAGAAAGCTTCTTGTCATGTAGACTGTGCTGAAGACAGAGTGACAGAGACCCTGTCTGAGAAAAACTGGCTGATGTGGTTCTGGCTGCAGTAATGGAGGGTCAAATGCACAGACTGACTCTCAGAGTCTCATTCCTAAGGTTGTAACTTAGAACAAGAGACATTTTTAAAACCTTTGAAAACTGCCAGTTCCTACTGGTAGGAGATTCTTCTTGTGCAACCAAAACAAAGACTATATCACAACTAGATTAAAAAGAAAGTCTTCTCAGCTGAACCTTCAATATATATTTTATTGACAGGGTTTTTTTATTACCATCTGCCATTATATTGTATAAATGAGTTAGTATGGTTTTTAAATTCATGAAGAGTTTTTTGTTTGATTAGAAGGAGCTGAATTTTTTCTGAAGACAAAAATTTCCTTGATTTGTAGGAAATCTATTTTATTGGACTTTGAATACCATTATTTAAATCATATACTCAGGTAGTAACAGACAATAGCTCATACTGACCTTGAATTCACTACACAGGTATAAATGTAATGTCAAACCTTATTCTTTTGCATGTTACCTGGATCATTTCATACCGTGGAGTGACTTGTTAGACACCAACCATAGCAAGCACTGAATAAGTATCCAAAAAAATGTAGCTGAAGAACAGAGATAGTGGATGGCCAAAAGCTTGTGCTTTGCCTGCATGAAGGTGTTAGCAAACAGTTCATTAAACAGAAAACATTTGAAATTCAGACTTAGCCAGATCATATCAGCCCTGCAAACACAAAGCATCAAAGTAATGTTGAGGATCTGGGTCTGAACAATTTTCTCAAGGTCATCCACAATGTTTGTAGCAGTGTAGCAATGTTTAAAGCCATGCTGTCCACACTGCAGACAAATACCATAACAACCGAGCCGTCCTCTGAAAAAGGAACGTTCAACAGGAATCTCTATTTCCAGATAATACAGGGTGTCACCCTCTGCTACATGAGGATATTTACACCTGGGGAAGAAAGAAATCAACAGTTCTTCCATTTTAACCTTTCTTTTGATCTTGAAGCTTCAATCCAACATTCTCAGTCTCCAAAACAAAACCAGTAAATTGACATGTCATACAGCTTACAAAATGAGGAGTGTTATCAAAGACAGGCTTTGTAACCAGGCTTCGTTCAGTACATAAGCACAATTCATATTGTTCCCACCTATTACCAGAGCTTGAATATGTAAAATATGAACCATTCCACAATCTGCATACTCATTTATATTACCTATATGCTAAACTTGGGAAATAAAAAATGTTCTGTTTCCCCTTCAAACGTAGCACTCTGTGTAACACAAGCGAGCTAAGTTATCTTGGTGAGACCAGGCTTTGACAAGAGCTTTGTAAAGGAAAAGTGGACATTTACCCTTAGAGTTTAAACCTGAAACTTCCAGTAAGAAAAGGGATTACACTTTCTGAAATTTATGACACTTCTTGGTCAACAGATTTTCTATGACTTTAAGCTAGTTTGGGATTGATACAAATATAAAATTTTCTAGTTGACACAGGAGAGCCTGTGGTTCTAAATAAACTTTTAGTATAATGTATAAGCTTTTTGCAGGGGCTCAAGGTAAAGTATAAAGTAGGGGAATCAACTTGAGTTTTATTCCAATTTTGCCAAACTGAAGGTTCAAAGCAAAAATTGAACATAATCTCAGGGAAAAACAGATTTTTGGCATTAAATTCTTGCAGAGAAAATAAATTAGGTCTCAGAATTAAAATGGTATTGGAAGGGTCTCCATTGAAATGCTTACAGCATCTTCTGTGAGACTCCAGCTGAAATATAACCAAGAAATTTATTCCTAAATTGCATTTGTCCTTCTCCTCTAACTCCTACTTCTTTAACATTTCCCAAATTTCTTTTTATTCTCAACCTGCTTGCCTGCACTATTGCCTTCCCTATCTCCTGCTGCTCTTACAGAATTCTCTTTACTACTCCTCCTCATTCCACCACCCCTTCTGCTTAAGTATCTTCTCACCATCTCAGACACATCTCCCTTTACTTGTGATAATTCTTCTCGGTTTGGTGTTTCTTCTTTCATCCTTTTAATCTTTCCTTATTCCTGCTCCTCAGCTCCTCTGATTCCATTTCCTTGAAATAATTTACTTCCTGACATCTCCTGGCTGTGCTTCTCTTCCTGTTCTTACTCTGGGAAACTTTCCTAACCTCCAGGCCTAATGTCTGCCTACAGTGTAATCCTATTTCTTTTTATTTTAACCTTCACAGACATACCCATGGAAGAGTTCTGTCTTTGCAGAAGCCTAGCAAGTATGAGACTATTTCTGTGAACAGAACTCCAGCCTTCTCTGCTTCAGGCTGAAAATCCTAATTAATTCATTCTTTCCTTATGGACCATATATTCTCACATCTTTCTTGTTCTCTGAAATTTCAGTCCATTTCTTGAAATAAAATACTGCACTCTGAATAACATTCTACCACCAAGACCTTATCAGTACCAGGCAGAGAAAAATGTATGATTTCCCTCTAATCAAGTACCTTCTCTTTCAATTTACAATCTTTGTCTGTTTTTTTCTCAAAGTCTTTCCACCCCCTAAATGACTTTAAGCCCAGTTGTGCCAGAGATCAGAATTTTTGGTCTCTTCAGGTATCTGTAATTGTTAGCTATATATTTTCCCTAGAAACACAATGGTAGTTCCAGCCTCAAAAGAAGAGCACTGTGAATATAATAAATTGTTTACTGTTCCACCCCAATGATCTGATGTCTTTTTGATATTCTGATAAAAGTTGGTTTAGGAATATAAAGTAAAATTAACTAGTAATGTTGGTGGGTACAACCCCATGTGGAAAATATAACACTGACTCTGTTATTTTATAAAAATATTTTTAAAATTTTTCACTCTGTTTAGGGAAGTGAGAAACAGGATCAGTCTAATCTGATGTAAAGACATATGGATTTAAATAACACTTTCAGAAAAAAAAAAAAAGAACAGTTTTTGGAATTACCTTTAAAATCTGTGCTAAAACTACTTTTGCTTAGGGAATTTTTATATAGCATGCAATACCCATATGCTTCTAGAATCAGGGAAGATACAAGGAAAGAGATTTTTTTTCACTTTTACTGTAAATAAAAATGTCGTGAACAGCTATTTGAAGCTAATCTTCAAAAAACAAAAAACAGCACTAAATTATATTTTACTCTTTAAATGATATTGATAATTCTGGAGAGCGAGATCAATTTTTAAAGTTGGCACCAAGAGGGATCCCACTTGTTTCCCTGATTTATCGACAACCACTTTACATATTCTCACTTGTAACTGTGAAAACAGCAATTTAATTTGATCTCTAAATTCCTCAGCTTCAGTAGACTCTTCGTAGTATATAGATAATAATTTACTCTGAATTGTGGTCTGACCACTACTTGATGCAACGAGGAGTGAGAATGTGCTGGGAAGCCTCTCTGAACCATTTCAAGCAGCCTTTCAAGAAGCTATCCAGTAAGGAAGATTAAACATTAGCTGATTACCGACAAGTAATTAACAATGTCAACGAAACACAGAAACTGAATTAATAATAATTATATCATCAACACGCTGATCATCTTGTAGAGAATCCCAGGGAAGAGGAGAGGTTAATTACTCATTGCTAGCAGAACAGCAGGAAGTCGACCAAAACCATGCCTCTGCATGGTGTTAACTGCCAGGCAGATAATTAATTAACATCATAATTGTAATGCAGACAGCATGAAAATATTGAAATATTACTTCATTTCCATTCTATTACCTATCCAGCACATTCTGTAACTTAGAGGCTTGAACTGCAAAGCTTGGTTGTGTCCAGAGCCCCAGGTGATGTGGTTTTGACTTTATTTTCCATCAGAGATCAGTAATGAATAAAAGACTGAGAGTTTTGTGAGAGGACGAAGAGTCAGCAGGAATCAGTTCAGACAAAGATTTCTTCTGTCTTGACATGAGATATTCAAACATGATTCAGGAAGAGTTAGACTTACGGGTGTGTACATGGCTGAGAGAGTTAGATTGTCAACAATTTCACCCAAAATAAATTAAAAAGATATTTGGAAAACATATTAAATCACATAGAATCAGAGAACAGAACTACAGAATCACTACTGTTGGAAACAACCTCCAAGATCATTGAGTCCAACCATCAACCCAACACTGCCAAGTCTACCACTAAACCACAACCCCAAGTTCCACATTACACATCTTTTAAATACCTCCAGGGGTGGTGATTCCACAATTTCCCTGGGCAGCCTGTTCCAGTGCCTGACAACCCTTTCAGTGCACAAGTTTTTCCTAATATCCAGTCTAAACCTCCCCTGGTGGGCCTTGAGGCTATTTCCTCTCGTCCTGTCACTTGTAACCTACGAGAAGGGCCTGACCCCCACCTGGCTGCAACTCCATTTCAGGGATTTATAGAGACCAAGAAGGTCCCTAAGCCTTTTTTTCTCCAGACTAAACACAGCTCCCTCAGCTGCTGCTCACAAGATCTGTGCTCCTGACCCATCCAAATAAGGGTGTGATAATGATGATGTCTATGTCCCAAGCAGATCTTCACGAAGAAGTTGTGTGGATGTTACCTATAATACTTGTATACTTCCCCTGTTGAATGTCATGACCTTCAGCTCTTCTGAAGGTCATTCCACAGATCCTTTTGTTTGATGCCTTCTATGAAAAATGCTCCTCCTCCATCACAAGTTGTGTGGTTTGAAACAGGAATGCCAACAGTCCCTATAGTGGCCGGAAGGATGGCACACTACAATGGAAATATTCTGTACAGTCCAGGATAGAATAAACTAAGAGATCCTCTACTCTCTCCATTCTGTCAAACAGCCAGAAACAATTTTACACGCCTACTTGCCCCACTGGAAAAACATTACTGTACTTTGTGTCCAAAAATATCTGTCCTATAACCATGACCTTCTGAAACTTAAGCCTTGTGAAAAGAGCCCATCAATATGACCTTACAAAACCTCCTTTAAATCAAATGAGAGAATATTGGTCTACTATAGCTGGTCTTTTTCCCTGATTTGTCCCACATTAAAAAGGAAGAAAGAAACTAACAAAACAAAAACCAAAATCCAACTTAAAACCAGGAAAACATGCTGGGAAAATAATGACTCCGTAAAATGCCCAGGGAGAATTTGAGCTGAAAGCCACCATTACCACCAAGTGAGGAAAAAGCATTGGTACTCCAGGTACCTTGAGCTGAATAGTGCACATGAAATCTGGCTAGCATTTTCTGATATTGTGTGTCACAACTGATCTTCTTGGAGCTAAATAGCAACATAAGACAAAATGTGCAAAGTTAAACTTCCTTGATCAGAAGATATTGAATTTTGATTGTCTGTAAATTTAAATTGCCTTTTTTAAATTGTCTGAGAGCTTGAAATAGAGTAGTTTTGAAAGAGCTACAATTCACCTAAAATAAAATAAGCTCACCAGCGTTAGACCCTGTTAGTATTTTAAAGAGTGCTCTGAAAGAGTTATGGTGATTTGTAAAAAATTCCCTTTGTCTCCCAAATTCACTGCATGTTAAGAACATGTAGTGCATTCCACATTTGTGCAGCTGGCTGTTTGCAAAAAGAAGTGTGCAGGTGCAGGCTGGCAGAAGAACAGGTTGGTAGTTATGCCTGGGATGTGGTGAGCACATCAAGAGTTCACTCCTGGGTTTCATACAGCCTTTATATGGCCTTCCTGCAATACACAGAACTGTCACCATTTAATTAACTACTTCTGTAGCTCCATTTGCACCTGTAGAGCAGCAGAAGTTATACCTGGAGATAGATAAATAAGTTCATTAAGAGTTCGAATCATGTTCCAAGAGGGAACACAAGTTAAAGTAGACTGATTTCCATAACACTTGAAAAGGGAAGGACAACTACTCTTGCATTCTGGCCAATGTTCTCTTTGTAACAGAGGATCTAACACCCAGAGCCTGTTTGTGACTTCACCCTGCTCATATAAATGCTTGTGCAGTCACTGCACTATCAATCTTTAACTCATAACCTTGACAAGCACTCTGGGACTGACAGGAGCTGCAGAGCACCGAGTCCCTTTCCGTTCTGCCTGGGGCCAGGTCTTATTTCAGTCTGCACCAACAAGCTTCTCACTGGAAGTCATGTTTGGAGTATTAAACAGATATACTGAACATTACCAACAACAGCAAACTTATGTGCACTGTCATAAGCCAGGGCTAATCCTACTGTCTTCTTCAGACTTTCCCCGGAGTTGGTGGAAAGTGAGAGCACTGGAAGAAACAGATCCTTTTCTGTCAGCTGCAATCACTGATGGCCTCACACCATGCACAGCCATATCCTCACAAGTACAAAGAGGACTCAGCTCACCCTGCAGCTGTAAAAATCAGAACACACCAAGAAAGGGACAGGTGAATCTGCAGAGCATCTTTAAATCCTTGGATCACTGCTTGAATTTCACTCATTATTCATTAAGGTGATTTTTGCCACAACAGAATGGTAATAAATGTTCCCAATGGACCTTAAGTCAGGGTTTGAGACTCCTTAGTCTGTGACCTAATAATCTACTTCACATTGAGAACAAAGGATAGACAAGTTCTATGGCTAAATGGTGCCAAGAAATGACAGGATTTGCAGCCCTGAGTTAAACATCTTCTATCACCCCAAGAAGAAAGAATGTAATTTAACTTTCAACATTTTGCAAACATTAAAGTCAAGCCAGCCTTTTGGTGACTGAGTAGATGATAATTCAAATTATATAAATGACAAGGACATTTAACAGCTCACCTGTACTGGAATATTTAATGTGATTGGAAAAGCTATTTAAGTATATTCACATCTGGGAGCCCTTCCAGGTAGTTTTTCTCAGCAGGGTATGTTGATGAATATCTTGTTGCCCCAGTGCCATTGCCTTTGGTGTGATGTTCAGCTCCCACATGTCTTTCTGTTTCCTCCCATGATAAACAGATCCTTGTGTGCTTGTGTAGAATTTCTTAAAAATGTAACAATTCCCTTTGGGAAATCCTAAACCTATTCTTTTCTGTATTCCTTTTAACCTTTCCATCCTGTTTTCCAGCAGAAATCTTGTATTTATTTCAGAGATGAAAGAAATTATTCTATTTCTAAAATAAACATCTGTGAATGTTATCTTCTGCATCTTCTGAATTTCCTTAAGCAGAACTTTATTAGGCCACAGTATACAATGTACATATAAAGTAAGAAAATGGGAGGTGCTGGCCACTTTGCCTACATCCCTAACTCACACAGATTTATTAAAAGCAGCTCACCCTCCCAACTGATTTAAACAGGCCCAATGCTGCAGTAATGAGTACTTGTACCTCAAATAGTGGTGAGAAACACATTCACATGTACCTCATCCTACAAACCTGAAGCAGGCATGCTTGAAGAGTGGTAAATTTTTTAGGAGTTTCTGTCTGGATACTGTAGTCCATAATTATTTTCAACACTGCTGCTGGCTGTCAAGGGAGTTCAATGGAGTTTTAGCATGGCTCTTAAATACCTGTCCTTTTGTTTTCCATACATAAACTTCTCAAACTCTAGCCTTGACGAGCCCTGAAATCTGTCCTTGCTGCTTTTCCTTACATGCCCTGTATTTTACATATGTAAAATGTGGGTGTTTTTTTAATACAGAGAAGAAAAAATGTGGGTAAAATTTCCAGTGTAAGCCAGCTAAGCTAAATCAAAATGAATAGAAAGAGATTCCCAGAAGGAAGCACATCATAGTGTAATGGGTTGATCTTTAATGATACAATTATATATGGAACATTTCAAGTAACTTTGCCCAATTACATCCAAAGACACTGGTTACTACACTAAGGGTTTTGTTAATCTCAATAAAGAAAGGGTGGTCTGAAATGCAACCACTAGATAATTAAAATTAGAATGCTATAGATGGCTCCTAGATTACTCATTTTACATAACGAATTGAAAGCCTAATAGGAAAACTCATAATACCAGCCCTCTTAACATTAACAATTACCATGATTAACAATGATACTCACAACTCATTTTTCATTAAAGACTATGGGCAGAGATAAGCTTGTTTATATAGACTAGCTTTTGAACTGATGAGCTATTTATCACTCCAAAAGCCACCAAAGGACAGAACAGCACCCAGCAATTAAAACTTGCAAAGTGACCTCGTGACAGTGAAAGACCCACCCTTCTCTGGAGGAACAGTAAGGCAATTGTTTTCAAATCAGTTAGAAATGGAAAGATCATTTGTTGGTTTGTTAAAACATATATCTTAGCCTTGTAGTGATTGGAGCATATTGCTTCACACAGAAGGGCTCTCACAGAAATGTAGATTTTCCAGTGCACACCACAAATCAGAGGTGTAGTTTCAAAAGATACTAGATCAAAAGAGTGATGTGCAAACGATCAATAATGCTTTATATTAAAACAGCAAATAGAGAAACAAGGTTTTTGCATAGGTGTTATCACAGACAAAGATCTAAGCATATGCCAGGTATGTGTCTCAACTTGATATCTCAGTCAATCCTCATTTTCCTATTCTTATTTTGGGTGTCCTGTCTCATTGCTGTATTCTCTCATTACTCCTCCCAGACTAAGCTTTGGAGAAGAGGGAAGTTTCTTACTTATCTGTCACCAAAAAAAATCCAGCTCGGTCCTTCTCCAGAATCTTGAAACTTTTCTTGGGCTCAGTAGGGCGCTGAGGAGCCAAGACAATGCACATATTAAAAGAAAAGGAAAATAGCAGAAGTAAATGGATCTTTCTAAAGGTGGAGAAAAAAAATAAGTTAGACATGGCTAAACTGTTCAATTCAGGTATCTGGTATTTGTCAGGCATTACTTACAGATTAATCATTTAATATAATATTAGACATGCTCAGAGTGCAGTATAATATTAAAAGAGACTAAGAAATACCATAAAATATAAGACATCCCTGCTGGCAATGATTCAACTACCCATTGAGAAGGGAAGTAAACATTTAAGAACAGCATATATCCACTCTAGTCTTACCACTACAGTCCTAAGGAAACATAAGGAAAAGATATATTAGAAGATTTTCAAAATTACCAGTTTGAAAGATATTATATTTATATGCTTAGCCCACATTTAATTCAGGAGCTACTGAGGATTTTTATTAATCAAATTAATTTACTAGTCAATTAAAAAGCAAAAATAAATGTGAAAGCTCTATTATACCACCTACATCAGAAGCACACATGCCCATATATGCATATACAGTGAATTTAAAAAACAATGAACTATCTGTCCATAGGTAACATACGTCTCCAGAAATTTTCTTGATTTACTTTGGAAAGAAATTAGATGTAAAAAATTTACTTGGTGGAGGAAGGAGAGGGGATCAGACAGCAGCCTTCAAGAGCAGATACCTTAGCTGTGCCTTTTCCATGTTTCTGTGTTCTTCTGGTACTAACTGATCTGGGGTGATGTGCTGCTTGCTGAGCCATGAGCACAAGCTAACTAACCATAATCAACACATGCAACATTTATTTCCTCATGTCTCCTCCCATTGCTACACTTTTTATCAGCAGCTGATGATCATACCTACAACTGATTTAAAATGAGTAACTTCTTCGATCCCAGCACACCTTAAAAATTCTGGGCAAGTTTCTGAGAGGATTACCATGGGCTGGTGGGAAGGGAAAGCATATGCCATGACCTTGTGGAGCCAAGGCTTTGCTGAAGACAGTGAGACCTACTGGGGACATGTTCTGCTGCTTAGACATCAATTAGTATCCCTTCATCCTCCCTGCTACAGCCACTGTTTTTGAAAAGACATTCTCCAAAACGTGACTTCCCAGGAGCCAGTGGAACACTGTGTTCTGCTGATGGGAGAATAATCAGACTCTTCTTCCCAACCATGATGGAATTCCTGCTTTTTTGACAGCATACATGATAATATTTGACCCCCACTATGATCCCAGCTTATTGCAGTGTATGTATACAAGCCTGAACATGGTTTTCCATCAGGAATATAATGGTTACTTCACTGAAAGCTTTTGTCTTTGTTTGTCAACTGATAATGCACAAAATCCAGCCCAGCACTTGTAAGACACAGGATATTTGCATGTGTGGAGCTTCATGCAAACCCAAGGGTGTCAGTCCTTCAGTTTGTCTGCTCTCCTCCTGAGCATCTTACTTTTACTAATAGAAGAGGAAGAGGGAATCATGCAGGCTGTGGGGTCTGAGAAAGAGCATTAAAGGGACAAAGTGGATAAAGATCTGACATGATGAATGAGGCTTGAAGTTTGGCATGATCCAAGACCACAAGAAGGAAATAAACTCTAGATTCAACCAGTTGAAATCACCTGTTTGCAAAACTACTTTTTCCAATAACAAATTATTTTCAAAGCTCTTGTGGGTAGAAACTTCAGTCTCAGTTCCAGGGCTGTGAATCAAAACTAACTCTAGTAAAGTGCCCAGAGTAATGATAGAGTTACATCTGGAGTATCTGCCAGCAAAATTAGACTGAGCAGATTCCTGCTGCTTTTAGTGTCAGAGGAGGAAGTGAAGAATTGTTTGTCTTGAGTTTTTTTCTTTGACAGAAGCTTGCAAGACTGGCTTGGTAAATCAAGACTACAGAGAAGTCAGATAGGAATTTAATCATGATTGACACATAGATTGCAGTCTCTTTAAAGCAAAGCGATACATCATCTGCACTCATATATCATGTCATACCAACAATACCTGATACAGTATCTAGGTAAATATCATTGGAAGACATTCTTCACATCCAGTTTTCTTGAAAGTGAGTCTTAAAAAAGGATTTTTTCTGATACAGGTCTACATCCCACACATTAAAATGTCAGACAGCTTTCAGGACCTAGATAACTGAATTGTAGAATAATTGGAAGGGGACCTTTGGAAGTCCCCTGGTCCAAAGCCTTTCTCAAAGTGGGGCTGGATTTGAAGTTTGAGTGGTTTGTTCAAGGCCCTGTCCAGGACTGTTTTGAGTGTCTCCAAGGATGGATGACTTAGAGATTTCCTGAAAAACTGTTACAGAGCAAAGACAGTTTTAAAAGCGTGTTTCCCTTGTTCCCTTTCTTGGGGAGAAATTAAAGTCCTTAGGGAAGGACAACATGTGGACAAGATCAACACACACCTTCAATCTCTGTGCTTTCTGCCATCCAGCATGGGCTGTGTGCTCTCTGCTGTGGCTCAGTTCTGAAGGTCTCCTTCCATAGAAGTTATAGATGATTTGCAGAGGCTTCAGCTCAGTTACCTGGGTCTGTTACAACAGCAAGATATAGAAACAGACCTTTCTTATTCCCACACCTTACAAGACTCACCCCAGGTCACCCAAATAGAGAGCAGCAGACAGAATTGAACACAGTTTTCCTCAGTTACAGCACAGCTCAGTAACCATAACAGAAATCAGGGAGGACAGACATAAAAAGGGCCAGACACTTCTTGAAGATTTCAAGTCCAAAGAAATATAATTTTCCCATTTCTGCAGTAATTTTATACAGCTTGCTCTGAAATGCAAAAGAATATTGGAAAAGTCAGGTTTATATTCTTTATTGAAAGCAAAATGCAAAGTAGGCAAAGAAAGAAAGTGTTGATGAACACCCATAAAACAATCACTATGACCTGGGAACTGTTTATGCACAGATATTTGCATATGCTCTGATACCTTGCAGATAGGAAACTGAGACAATGCATATAAAGACATGGACTTTAAGCTTGTATACCTAAAGCTTCTCAGGCTCATTTTCCCTGATCTCCTTATTTGTGATTTATTTCTGAAGATTAAATTAAGTTTTTAAGTAAACAGTTGCAGTGTAACAAGCTAATCTGGGAACTATGTAACTCATTTCTCACTCTTATAGATAGGAAAAACATTCAATTAGTATTCTGTCCATGTTAATTTTTAATTTAAAGCCTTTAACCAAAGTACAATGGACTTTTGACATATAAATATTAAAAATTAAATTTCCTGAGTTCATTATCTGATAATTAGAACTAAATAACATCTTAACTGAGAGACAAACCCCACGCAAAGCAAGTCAGTTCCATTTAAGATTCCATTAGAAAAGTGTTTGAGCTAGTATGTAATGGACCATAAAATTTAATTTGGAAATGATATTACCAAAAATGATGGAACGATACCAGTCACAAAAGGACATGTAGGCAGCCCTCATCTTTTCATTTGGCGTGATGTTCTTCTATTGATTCTGTAGAATCAGAAAGGAATTACTTAATATTGCACAGAATAACATATGTAGGGTTTTTCTCCTTTTCTCCAGCGCCGCGGTATTTAAAAGTCAGAATTGACCAGTGTAGCTCCATGTAATTACAAAGATTTCCTTATCTTAGCCTATTTGCTGAAGTCATCCTAAAGAAAGGGTCCCCTAATCCATTGGCTGTCTCATATCTCATTTACATTGGTGGTAATCCCCATCCTATCTCAGCATTTAGGTAATGACTTTGGGATTAAATTGCACTCCTTGCAATTCTTTACTTTCAAATCTCTACAACATATCAGCGGGCCCAGCTGAATGGGGCTGTCAGAGGGCTGGAAATGCAGCTGGGGAGGTAAGGCCTCTGACTTCAAAGTGAAATTAACTTTCTCCATAATAAGACCTTTAGAAAAGAAAACCTTGACTCTGTGTTGCAAAGTATTTTGGGACGCTATAAAAAGATGCTGGGATTAAGTTATACTAAGCTCTCTAAACAAGTGTATTTAGCTATTTCCGCTGCATTTATAGCTAAGGTGGGTTTAGTAAGTGATTTGCAGATAGTTATCAATTGAGAAGACCTGCACATGTTGGGTGTATATTTAATTTTGCTTTTTGAAAAACTCTGAACCTTACTGTTCCAAACCACTGAGATCACAGCTTTAAATTTTATTTCATTTTTCACATTTGATGAGAAAAAAATCTATTTGTTATGGCCTAATACTGAAAATAAAAATCAATTGATTGGAAAATTAACAACTTAGGCCCAAATTTAAGTGGACATCTAAGTACATTTCTAATTTTAAGCATGGGAATAATTTCACTGAAATGAAGAAGTAGCGAAATATATTCAAAATTAAGTACTTATTTAAATGTTTTTTTGTTTAAATATTTTTAAATTTAGGCTTCATGAGTTATCTTTTTTTTCTGCTGCAATAAACCACAGTTGTGTAAAATACATACCTATATTGGTGGGGAAGCTAAATTATATATATCATTACAACTATGTTGTGAATATTAATATAGATAGTGTCATGTGTTTATGTTGCTGCATAAAGCTCTGTTACAGAAAGGTATTTTTATTTGCTGAACTTAACCTAAATCCTTAAGCCTCTTTGCTTTCCAAAAATCTACTTATTCACATTGTATCTTTTAAACCTCAGCTGTTTCCAAGATTGAGAGAACACCTTGTTTTGTCAGATTAAGAGCATCCTTTCAGCTGATTCAGCAAGGTGCTGTAATGCAGCAGATATCAAATGAGAGACCTGACTTTTAGCTGGATGGAATCCATTTAGAAGGATTGTGATGAAGGAGAGAAGGCTATGTCTTTTTGGCCAAAGCATCAGTTTGATCATTTCAGAGTGAGGGGAAATTTGCCAGAAATTCCAAAAAAACTGCCATAGGGCCTCTTTTCTTCTCATTAATTAACCACTAAGAGATAATGATAGCCTTACAATATGATAGTGAATTCACTCCTGGAAATATTATTTCAAATCATCGCTTTTCAGCAACTCAGAGTTGTCCAGGAATCACAGACAAGTTGTCTAATTCTTTAAATATGAAATCAAATTTATGCCATGCACACTGCTCAGAGGCAGCATTAACAAACACCACAGGTAATTACTAAGCAGTTACACTGCATCAAGGCAACACAGAAAGGCAGTGCAAGGAATTTAATAGCAAGCACTATTAAAATTTAATTAAATTTATCCTTGTTTACACTCTAGGTATTTTTACAACAGCCTATAACCCCTGTGCTAAGGTTTCTGAAATTTGTGACTGTAAACAGGGATAAGTATCCCTCATGTCACACCACCAGTGTGGCACCTTAACCCCACAGAGATACCCTAAGCAGTGGGGCATGACAAACTCTGAAGGGGGGATTTTGCATTCTCTACCAGGATTTTTTTACCTGGAAAAGGGAGAGGATTTGCCATCCCAATGCACCAGGAGAAGGAAGTGCCTCACTTTGAAGGGAAGCTGCATTCTCTGATGGTTGCCAGAACCTGGGCTGGTAGGTCAGGAGCTGGGCAAGCTGCAGGGCATCTATGAACCCATAGATGTTATATGATTATTATATAATGGTTATCTTATAACCACAGATGGTTATAAGATCATTAATGCTGAATTAACTGTGTGCTTCCAGAACCTCAAAGATATATGAACATCAGCCTCCTATATCTAGAACAAAAATATTCAAGGTTTTGATGTTTATGTTCTTTTGAAGAGTATATTCTTTACCTGGTATAAAAATCACATTCCCACTGTGAAACAAAGGCAGAGTTTAAGTGTTTAAGCTCATTTTACCAGCTGTTGTAAAACTAATCTCACGTGTTTACTAGAACAGTGAATATTTTTGCAAGTCAAGCAAATTTTTTATTTTGCAAATAATATTTGGAGGCAAATTGTTCAAAGGCACACCAATGTGCAAAGGCAACTATCACTTCTGCTGCAAATCCTGGAGATAACAGAAAGCATTAAGCACATAATGCCTCAAGAGTGCTGTACTATGAGTGTTTAGCCCATCTCAGATGTCTCCTTGCAGCCTATTTCATACTCTTGGCTCTGTGGTTCAGCTCAGTTGTATCCAGTGATGAGTGATAATTGGAAGCCCTCCTCCTGCCATTCTCCAGGACGATACAGAAATTAATTCTTGTACACTGTGCAGTGCATACACCAAAGGAAGTTGACCCTATCAATTTACATACACTATAGGGGCCTGCTATCACACTGCAGCCAGCAAACAGCTTCTCTTATCTAGGAGAGACCCTCATTTGTTATTTCTTGCTGAATACACCCACTCCCATTATTTCTGTAATTCTCTGCAATAATAGACCTTACCCTAATGAAACCTGCATTATGAGAAGGTTATAGTCCTGACCCAAAGACGATTAGCTCTGTGCTCTGTTATTGCTACATATGTAATTGTATAATTGATTTTAAAATTTACTTTTGTGTCCCCAAACCATAAAGTGAGCAGCCCATTAAGGGGGAGAAATATAATTAATATATCTATTAAAGAGGGGCAGGATATTATTGCCATTTTAGGATTATGCAGTAAGTGTGCATATAAAACTAGGAAAAAAATACAAAAGTTGAGATTCTCATCATACTTCATTTGAGGTAACACATGCGAAAGATATGAGTTTTCAGTGCACAACAAACTCAAGTTCAGACACAGCTCTGTAAGAGGTGCCTGGTAGGTTGGGGTCTAATTTTATGCACAATTCTGTGAAGCCAAGGGTAGAGTATTATGCAGGCCTGGGCCTTTGTTAGTCTATGCTAATGAAGCCATGAAAATCTTTGTTTCCACATTATTTACTTCTATACATTTTCTTTACAATGCATCAAACACAATGTAAAGGTTATTCCTCTCAGTCAATAAGACACATGCTAGATAATTGACAACTCATGTTTCAATTACAAAATCTAAATAAATAAAAACATACACAATGAGTACCATATATTTTTAACTCAAGATTATTTTTGCCTTGTTTGTATCTAGTCTTTAATGTCTAATTAACTGACAGCTTCCTGCCATCTAAAGCAATTTGAGGCACACAGATCCCTGCATTGTCTTAGTTGTTCAAGGTGGGGACATTCTCTTTTCAGACCAAGCTTTGTGCTGCACTAAGAACTCTGCATGTGTGAGCCCACCATGAAATGTGGGCTTTCACCTCCCAGCAGTCCTGTTGTCACTTGCACCCAAGTGGCATCTGAGACTAGACTGGAACCTGCTCAAGGCAGGGCTGGTTTTGTACTAAGAGCTGACTTTGCAGCAGAAAAGAGGAACCTGACAGTGGGGAGGTGGGACAGATGAGACCTGGTGGTGAAGCCAGGCAGGGGCCACTTCTCTGTTGTTCCTCAGGGAGCTACACCAGGGAAATTCAGTTGGCTGGGACACAGCTGGCTAGACACATTCTTTGTGGACTCACCTGGTGCCACAAAAGTCATTTGGATAGCCTTCATCATGTTTCTTGCACTCACCCTATAGCAGCACCTCACACCTGAGCTGCTGCAGCAGAACAGAAGAGCCAGAGCCTTCAGCAAGGGCTCACTTTCTCCAGTCAAAAGGCAGACAAAAGTCCCACATGCCTCCCAGTGCTGCTCCTGGTGACTGCAGGTGCCCCATGGGTCTGGTACCAGAGCTGACAGCCACCAGCAGCTTCTCTGAGGATGCCTGAAGCAGCACCAGTCCATGGGGATGGCTGGGTTGTGTCCCAAGCACCTTCCTGAAGAAAGCAGTGACCTTCTGCCAAGAAGGCTGAAGACTCTGAGGGTGACATTTATCACACCATGGCTTGGTGTCAAACGCAGGCACTGCATCTACACTACAAAGTGTGCCCTGGAGTCTAGGACGGTCCCAAAACTGCTCTGTGTTCTACACCTACGAAAGAAAAACTGGCGGCTCCTGAATCAGTGGAATCATTGCCAGTAACTTCTGTCTCACCTGTGTCTGGCTTAAAAATATTATTTTCAGGAGTCAGAGCTTTTCTCCATCATTAGACAAGTTCATATTCTTACTCAGAATTACTGAGTAACTCTCATCAGAGAACCATTTTACATGGACATGCCACTATTGGATTTGTGAGATACGTTAAGGAAAAGGCAGTTGTGCAATTTGCACACAAAGTGGTTGGAATTGATCTAAAACAAACCTTTAACTTTCAAACTGGTTTAAGTGGGGAAAGGACCATTGGATAATTACATCATTTAACACATTGATTGTCTAAAAGTCAATTCTAATGATTTCAGAAATAGAGGGTATTGTGCTTTCCTCATTTTTAAGGAAAGATTTTTGCTCAGTGCAGAGGAGTAAATGGTGAATTTTTTAAAAGAGACAATGTAGAAGAGCTGCAGAAAACAAAAGTTTCATTATGCCAAACAGGGCTTATTTCACAAAAGGTAAAAAAAAATCAATGGGACACAATTAAACTGGATGCATCTCCCCTTACAGTACAACAAAGTATAAGAAATCTAAATTATTTGTGTGTATTCAGAATACAGAATTAAAGAGGTAGTTTGTATCATTAGTCTGACCACATCTATTTTACTTTGAAGTTATGCATCCTCTCTATTATGTTTGGTCATTGTCACCTGATCATTAATTAAAAGGTGCCACAGTCAAAATCCTAAGATTTAATTTTCTTTCTTTTCCCCTAGGTACTTGTACAATACTGTCTTTCTCCATCAATCAGAACACAAAATATATGATCATGTAAAAGAACACTGATATTTTGTGTTGATATAAGACTTCAGATCATTGGAGGGCAAACTCTCCCTTTTACTCAGAAGACAGACCAAGTGGAATTCTTTGAACACACAGTAGAAAACTGAATTTTAGCCCCAGATCTCAAGATACTTAGAACCTACTGTACAAAAAGTGGCATTCATTTAATTGAAGGAAGGTTCTTAAATCAATTTAGTCACACCACTGCAAATCCACGTGGACAATATTAAATCAATTTGAACCCGGCTTATTTCAATTTGGCTTAAGTCAGAAAGGAATCCATTTAAGATGAAGCAATATTTGCAAGGTTTACATTTGTGTAAGAGTTTACACAAAGGCACTTGCAATAGTTTAGGCAAACTAACTTGGGAAGTAACTTCAGGCTCTGTCTACTTTTAGAGCATTTCAAACAGAACAGAACATCACAAAAACACTTCGAGTGCAGTTTTAAGAATACCAGAGGAATTTTCCTTCTAAATGGTAATTTCATTACCAGTAAAAAATTGTTGTTAAGCTTAAAATCAGGTTGTTGTCCCAAAACTGGAGATGAGGAACATCTCTACACATCTCTAGTCTTATAAAGAATAAGATGATGTGAAGTGCCTATTGAGTCATGCAGCCTCCTCATTCTGCCCAAGCACAGTTGTGAGTGGTTTGCAGAGGTTAAATGGGATTCTCACAGTATTTCTTGGATGAAATAGCATCTCAGTGCAAGAAGAGCAGCAGTGACATCAGTGAAACTCAGTATAGTATACTTCTAGGAATAAATAGGAATGTGAGGTGTTGGGTTGTTTCTCTATTAAAATAGTATAATTTTTCAAGCACAAATATATGCCAGTTCATTAGGGGGAACAATTACTCTCCAGAACCTGTCTCCTATGGAGTTGTACATATCCAGACAAGCAGCCAGCTACCACCACTGAGATAAATGCCTGCAGGTAGCAGAGCTTCTTTGAACCAAGGCAGGTTTTGTCAGATTATAGTTAGACGTTCCTTTAGGTACTGGAAAAAAAATATTCACCATTTACTATCAGAACTTGTGGCTGGCATGTTTAAAGCCTTCTTTCAAAAGTAATTAAGTTCCTATCAAAAATCCAGCTTTCTTGGTAAAAAATGAATTAAAACTGCCCGTTTCTAATTCAGCAGGGGGATCTGACCTTGCTGGAACAATCAAAAAAATTTTCAGATAAACAGAAAATAGGAGATGTTGCTTCACATAAGACCTTATCTCTCTTTTTGTCCATCTTTTTGCTCTATGTTTGTAACTCAGAGGTTTGCATTGCTCTGACAGGGGAGGTCTTTGTGCTTTTGACATAAAGATGAACTTTTCTCTTGCTCACATTGCCAATTCATTTCCTTCAGGCAAAAATAAGAAGACTGAATTTTACTTTCCTAAAGAAAATCTGTAGTAAAGGCTGTGATGTGGCAGAGTAGAAAACAGAGGTGTGACAAACAGTAAGAGTCCTAAGAGAAGGATCTCCTGCTTAAAAATATATATAAATCCTCCTTTTGTGATATTCTTCTCCATGGACAACAGTGCTTCTGTCTCATGTTGCTGGAAAAGCTTTTCTTTATTTGTAGGTTCAGTGCCATTTTCAAAGGAGCACTTTCAAAGGAGCCCAGCAGATGCTGAGGGAGCATCCTCACCCATGAAGTGGCTTGAGAAGGGGAAATTACATACTCTGCACTCAGCACCTTGCAGCAAGGGTCAAGGCCTTCACTCAAAAGCACCAAGTATTTCCTATGCTTCAAAAAACACCCCTCAAGCTGTACAGAAAATATCACAGTGGAGCATTTTCAGCTGCAGCTCAGGATCTCAGATAAGATTGTTGAGAGAAGCTTAGCAGAACATTTCCTGTCCTGAAATGTGGAAGTTCTTGGCAAAAAGCCCACCATGACACCATAAATGTAAGACCTGCAAGAAATTCCAACAAAAGGGTTTTGGTACTGCTGCCTGTTGTTTTTGCTGACTGACTACAAAGCCTTTTCCAGGGGCTCAGCAGCAGCAAATTTCAGTGTCTTTAGGACTCTGCAATTGCTAATCATGTGCCTGGCACCAACCTTCAGTTCCTTCTTACCTCAACCACCTGCAAATACTTGTGAGTCTGGCTTTGCTCTGCCACTACTGGAAACACATCCACCTGCAATTTAGCCCATTTTGTAAAACAAGAAGAAGACCCCTACCCACATCATCCCCATCTGTTTTTCATTCCAACCTGGACAACCTGACAGCAATATGGCAGGAATTTGTGCACTGATGCTCCAGCCATTCTCTCTATCAATACTGAAATGTCAGCAGGAAACATGCTTGCAGAAGTGACAACATTATCTGGGTGCTGACAAATTCTGCCTTGTGGATGTGGCCAATGAAACAAGCCAACAGCAGGGAGAAGGAGTAAGCTGTAAGCAGCACAGGAAAGTGGCAAATGCTACAGGAAAAAGGTATTATCCCTTTTGTCCCAAATAACAAATGGAAACTGCAGAAATTCTACATTCTTCATCTTATCAATGCGAAAAAACACAGACAGTCACAGCTATTACACATAGTATTATAGGAAGGCAAGAAGACATATATTTCTTCTGAAATTCATCTGATAACTTCAGTAAATCACATGTCAAAATGTTTTTGAAAAGTGAAGGTTTGGGGAACTGTTTCTTTTGCTTATGTTAAAGCAAAAGAATGAAAAAATACATGAAATAAACTGAGATGCTTAATCATGGAGACAAAACTGAGGAAGATTCTTCTGCCTTAAAAATAGAGCTGCGACTTGGACGTGCATTTTTAGAAGCAATTTTATTACAAATTGTTCTATCAAGAAATATAATGAAAACTATGGTGAAGCATGTACATTTCTCAGTGACCAAAATGGTTATAGGGAGTCTGTAAAGGTAAGCAATTCAGCAGGAGTTAAATTGTCTTACAGAGAAAAGTTGTGATGAAACCGTTCTCCTATCATTGCTTGGCCATCATCAATCACTTAGAGCAGCCACTGTGTGGCGGGAGGATACGTTCTGCTTCAGGCCACCAGAGAACCCAGACCCTTAAATAGGATAGTTTAGAATGTTCTAACTCTACTGGTTTGGTAGTCCCAAAGATTTCTCTTTGCCCATGGAGGAATATGGACAATTGTTCTAGGCCTGCCACGGGTCATTTGGTCTCTGCTCTTTGCGTGCAGGGAATGTTTCAAACTTTTTGGTCTCTTTTGAGTGTGCAGAAAAGGCTCTGTGAAACCCATTCAGCTGAGCAGGCCCTAATAGCCAAACCCTACAAAACTGCTAAGCACCCATGATCCAAAATATCGACCTCCAGAAACTCTGGAAAGACATCCAACATGGGGTTTTTGGGGGAATCAAAAAATCTTGGAAAATCTGCAAAATCAGGAACCAGGGCAGGCAAAATTCAAACCCATGAGAATGCAGAGAAAACAACACAATTTAATGAAACAGGTACAATTCAGAGGAAGGAAAAGGACAATGAAAATTGTCTTAAGAACAGTTAGATACTACATCCTTTTCATCATCTGACACCTAGAACTTCTTTTGATCTACAGTTATATCCACTTGTTGGTCAAAAAAACTCCAATAAATGAAATTACTGAAAAGCAAAAAAAACCCCAAACCCAGAAGTTCCTCGTTCTTCAGCCCAACCCTCTTCAGGCTACATGTCACATCTGTTTCCCTCTGGTCTGAAATGGTGTCTGTTTTTTCTCTCCCCAAATATTTGCACAAAATGTAGGATACCTGTAACTGGAACATCACTGTGCAACATGTGAAACTACCTTGAAATAAAATGGTATATGTGTTTCATCTTGAAAGAGAAAGACTTTATTCTAAGCCAAGTCCATCTATTTGTGCAGCCACTCAGACATCTCTAAGAGCACCAGTTCTTGACATACATGGAGACAAATCCTATCTTTTTTGTTGTTGTTGTTGTTGTAGTTGTTGCATGGACTAAAAATGCCAAATTCCTAAAAGGCATTACTACTATCAGGAAAATTTACATCAAGAGCCATTGATAACATTTAACAAACATCCTTTAGACAACCTCTAAGTAACGGATCTCTCCAGTTTGTATTTGCAGGCAGCCTGAAAGCCTTTTCACACCTGAGCAAGTTCTGGGGTTGAACTTACAAAATTAAACAGGTTTTTGATAAGGTAGAGCAGCAAAGACTATTTGTATTTTAGCTCTACTAGTTGTTGCTGCATGGGCTGAAGATCCATTGCTTTATGCCCAAAATACTTCTCCAATAAATGCAAGTTCAGACTAGATGCTTTCATGCACTTGAGTTATTTAGTTCTATTTTTCAACTTTAATCAACTCCTAAAATCCTAGAAAAGCAAAATTTACTAGATAGGTTTAAAAAAAACCCAAACCCAAAGAAACACCACACAAAGAGCTGTTCTTTACACCAAGCTTAGAAACACATTTGTGACTTCTCTCTGGTGAGCATCTTAGACACGGCAAACCTATGCACTGGCACCCTCAATTATTGACAGTGATGAGCACTTGCTCACCTGAGCAGTCACAACAGGGTAAAGGAAGGCCATCATATTGTTCCTCCAGGTGCTGTTCCTCGGTGCTCAAAGGCAGCACATCTCCCAGCTCCTCACATTGCTTGCTGGTGTAGGATAATGTATTTCTCACAAAAGGATTTGATGAGCGTCTGATTGAATCAAACACAGTTCCACACAAATCTCAGAGTCACTCTAAAAAGAGAACTAATGGCAAACATCTATAATTATTTAGTTTTACTTTTGCAATCTATATTCTATGTTATTTTTGTTCTCCAGCTCTTACAAAGCAGTGAAGGGGTGATTCCCCCACCTCTCCTTCCCCCCCAGGGCTTGCATATGCTTGACACTACTTGGAAACCTGACTAACAGGGTGTTCACTTTTACCAGGCCATTAATTGATAACACTTAATTAATCTGCCGTGTGAGAGATCAAATGAAGATTGTGTCCCACAACCAGCAACATATATTGACTTTGTTATTCCAATTATGTGTCTGACCAGAACAGCCCTTTGGTATAAGATTTAACCTTTGAATCACCCTCAGCACAGAACTAGATCAGCTGCTGGGGATCTGACCTGAAAAAGACCTTGACACTGCCAGAGCTCTCTATGTGCTTGAAAATGTTCCACCTTGTGCTTGTCATAGCCGTGTTCGTGTTGTCATTTGCAATTACATTTGCGTGTTGGACACGATTCTTCGATAAGCAGCCGATAATTAGCAGGGAGCTCTGATTACAATTTGCTGTTTCACATTGGCACACGTTTTTGTTTATTTTGCTGTGTGGTGTTGGATTTTTTTTTTTTCTTTAAAGAATGCCCAGAAAAGAGCAATTAGTTTCAGCAGCAATTGGGTAAATGCAGCAGACAAAGACAGCAAATTGCCTTTAGCAGACAATTTATAAATCAACTGTAGATTTCCAACTCAGTTTTTATTTTTGTTTCCGTGGGTTATCTTCCACTAAATTGATGGGTAACATCATCAGAAGCAGTTTGGGTGCCATTTACTATAACAAAACATAATTAAAAATATATTCATCAGATTTTCTGTGGCTTTCTACAAGGACAGTGAACAGCAGCAACATAATGAGGAGTAGCAATTGACCTTCTCTATCCGCTAATTTTGTGACTTAAAATCCATGTTTCTTCTCCCATAGAAGTCAGTATAAAATCCAGAGCAGACATACCCAAAACTCCGTAGCAAATCTTAGTTAACATCCACCTGCCATGAACATTACATACCATTTTGTCAGACATGGGTCTGACCAGGATATGGATGGCTATTTTATGGTGCAATTTTCTGTAATGCAGCTTTTCTCCAGTAACACCCTTTCCAACCAGAGGTAGAGGTAAGCGTGCAAATGGGACAAATTCTTTGTGCAAATGTGAATTGCACAAGGATGAATTCTTCAGAAAAGAACACAAAGGACAGTAGTAATACTTTTTTATTATTATTAATATTATTATTTTTTAGGAAAAAAGACCATAATATTATAATAAACCAACCTTATCATTAGAGCATAGAATTTAGCAATATTACTTGATTGCATAGAAGGGAGGGAAAAAAGCCTGGTAGGTCAGAGGCAGCTATAAATAACAAAAACCACAGAGAATGAGACCATTTCAGGTCCTCCATCTTGTCTATTACTACAAAATAGTGTGAAGTAAAACTGCTCATGGTTCTGACTGTTCTGATATAAAGTCACTGAGGTAGGTCTAAACTCAGATAAGTCTGAAAATTTTAATAGAGTTATGAATTTAAAGTTGCTTTAAGAAGGCAGAGCATCAATCTCCTGTGTTAGCAAATGAGAATATGGTAAGTCCAATACCTACACTGTAATTTGAATCAAAGTTTATTTTTTAATAAACACCAGGAGGGATAGCTGGTCCAAAAGATTAACACATGAGGCTCTTATCCCTGGGTTGTTGCCTTTTAAACAGGGTTCAATAAATTACTTATCTCTTTGTAACACCCCTACATAAGAAACAACTATCAAGATGTTTAATTAACTGATTAAACGTCACAAGTTTCTAATAACAAAAACCACCAAATGTAGAAGCTAACAATAACTCACATGTACAGTGACAGCCATGGAAACATTTTGTACTAACCAAGTACTAACCAAGATAACTAATTTTCTTATTCTTTCCATAAAATGCAGTAGAGTCTTTAACTTTTACCTGCCTGAGTAACTTGGCAAGCAGCAGAGCTGTGCAGAAGAAATGCCTATGGAAGGTACTGCCTGAAATCACCAGTATCCAAAAGCTATAAATCCACTGCAGGATGAGCCCCCAAGAAACACTCCTAATATTGGGGTGAATCTTGAACCCACAGCCTTCTAGCTGAGGTACAGAACTGCTACCAAATGAACCAAAAGCACATGGGAAACATTCAAAGATAAATGAATATATGCCAAGGCTTATGTGTGCTATCAAGCAATAAATACACTAGGAGTAGGAAGTGCAAAAAGTAATTAAGGTTAAGAAAGAGGCATTTGCAAGCTATAAAACATTAGATAGAGAGGAGGACTAGAAAGATTGCAGAAGGAAGTTAAGAGAGTGTAAAGAAAAAAATTAATACAAGAGGCAGAGACAGAAGGGGAGATTGCATGAAAGGTTAAGACAAATAAGAAGATAATTTTCAACTCTGTAAGGCTCAGAAGTAAGATGTTGGAAAAGTGTCTCTAGGAGATGGTAGAGAAATTCTATTCTGAATTAGACACTGTGTTAAAGCGGGTCAAAATCAAGTAATTCTAGCTCAATATTTGGAGTCTCCAAATGTGGATTCTTGTGGTATTAACATATACATCTCATATAAAATTGTGCAGCTTCTATGAAGGGCTGCAAATTGACCAACCCATATATACATTATGTTATGTCATGACATTATAAGTTGTCCTTTGTAAGGACAAATGAATAAACTCCACTTGGTGTGAAACCACATTTAGTGAGGTACCTTAACGTGTTTGGAAGAATGTCAAGAGACAAGGTGGAAATAGGCCAGATAGGGAAAAAATACTCCAGAAACATTGTAAAAGTGATTTAATAACAGCCAGTCATATCAGTGAAAATAACATTTTAACTGCCAGAGGGCTCTTTTGCACTTAGACAGCAATGTAGAAATATGAAATGGCCAGAATACAATGGGGGACTGTGGACATCCTTTCATTTTTTCATCCTTTTCTTCTTGAATGTGGTAATATTAACTATTTGGGAAGCTGCTGCTGAAGTAAGAATGGGTATCTCTTAGAAAGAATCTGTGTAAGTACATGCAAGGACACTTTCACCTGCAAAATCTATATTCAGACTATCTGTGGAAGGAAAAGTCCTGGGCAGAATGGCAAAAGCAGAAGTATCTTTTCTTTCTGGCAGTAATGGAAAGGGGTGATGGTGTAAAAGTTAATTTTTCTGTAATGCATTTCCCTCCCCAGCACAAGGAGTTTTAATTCTTAGTATTTCCTATGTAAATATTTTTTTAGTATTTACATTGAATAGTGTTAAACTACATTAATTACCAAAGTTTGAAAGCTAACAGTGCACATACTTATACCTGTACAGTGGTAGAGGTGGCCCCACTACCTGTTCAGCTAGAGCCTGGCTAATGAATCCAAGGAAAGGTTGCAAAAGGCTGCAACTGTCTTCCTCCTGCTTCTTATTACATCTGACCACTTAAAACAGAAAGTGACTGCAAATTCTAATACAGCCTAGTCACCTTTGGCACTGGGCTGAGGAAATGAGACTTCACTGAGACAGAGGACCCCCACAAAAAAAGTGTGAAAAATTGAAATGACAAGGTTGTGTTGAGAGCTTGTTGAATAAATGAAGGGAATGAATTGAAATTTACATTTATATAGCACTGTTCATCTGTACTGTATCACTCAGGACTAAGGAGTTGGTGGAAGGCTTACTTTGCCAGCACAGCTGCACTGGGGAATGAAGCAGAATTGGACCAAACATAATTTTCCCAGAACCAGACCTACAAAAACAGGAGAAGGGTGAAGAACTTGTGTAAATCTTAAAGAAGGTGTCAGTCAGGGAATAAAAAGTAGAGAATTTTATGCATGGAAGTTTAGGAGGTGAGAAAGGTACTGAATATTAAGTTTAGATCATGATTGCAGGAATGAAACAAAGCAAAGAAAAAATAAATAATCTAACCCTTTTATTTGTTCCAATCCAGGAACGGGTATCCCACCATTTCTCACTCTAAAGGAAGTGAAAGCCTGCAGATATGGGGATTCAATAACTCAGCTGTTGCATTGTTACCAGTCCTTACAGTTAGAAAGCTCTTTCTAAAGTAAATCTTAAATTTTCTTCAGTTCATTGAAGTCTATTACTTCCTAATCAATTCTTGCTGAGCATGAGGTTCAACAGAAGAAATCGATCACAGTGCTCTTGATAACAGCTTTTAATATACTGAAAAGTGGAATCATCTTCCTGTTGGTCCATGGTATAGCTAAAGTTGTGCTCAGCACCTATCTCTGATTATCTGACCCTCATTTTTTCCTACATATAATATTACTATTAAAAAACCAGAATACAGCACTCCTTCAGAGTCTAAACAGAGATCTCTTCCACATATGTTTGATTCATGTAGGTGATTGTATCTTGGATGTTTGGGAGACAGGCTGGCAATTACAACTGTACACTCACTGACCAGTTGTGCACAAGGACAATTTGCCAAAATGACATTTACATACCTGTGGAACTTACAAGTTATTTACCTAATTCATCCTCCAGGGTCCCAGAGAGGAGCTCACCTTGAAGATATTCTTTCATCCATGTCCTCTGGCAAATCCCAAGTCATCTCATGCTAATGCTGCCACAAATCTGCTTTCTATTACCATCTGCCTCCTAAAAATTAAATTCCTTAAAAGCAGCAAAAGAACATCCACAAGGCAAGAAAAGCTGACAGCTGAACTGCTACCACTTGCTGCTGCAATAAAGAGTTGGCTGAATACCTGAAAAATTCAGTGCTCAATAAAGTCATTCTTCCAAATGCAGCAGAACACATGGAACACAGAGCACATTGCATTTTTCCAATTTGTTCTGAATTTTAGTGCTATTAGATTTATTTTTTTTATTTATTTATTATTTATTTATTAGGGAAATAGCTTGACCAGTATGTCTGACATGTACACACGGCAGAACTTTCTTCTTTCCTTGCAATAAAAGTCATACAAGTCAGCCCCAAAATCATGAGATTTTAAAACTGTCCATAATGCTGCAAAAACAAGTTGTAGGGTTTTTTTGCAGTGACATTTATATATAAATACAGGTTTAAAAAGCAAGTCGCATAACTCACACAAGACATATCATCCCATATCTGCTACATGCTGAAAGCCAAATCCCACATGAACTGGACATGCAGAAGTGCATTTTCAAGGCACTTTCTCCCACATTTCCTTCTCCCATTTGCCCCTCTCACCTACTGCAGAGATTTCCTGACAGCTCTTCCCTGACCATCCCTATCCTTCAGCTCCTACCCTTTGGCTTTCAGGGTTGAGCTGCAGGCCCCCTTTCACCCTCCAACTTACAAGACAGCTCAGGCTACTGTCCTGCTTCCCCAGTGAGCACTCATCTCCAAAGGGAAGGCTTTCTGTCAGCTGGAACATGTTTATTTTCTTGATGGTGGTGATGGGAACCCTGTGCCTCCTGATTTCAGCTCTGCCCCTGCATCAGAGCAAGCAAAGGCAGCCAAGGCTGCTCCTGAGAGCATTTCAGGCTGCAGCCCACAAACAGCCTGGTGAGGAGATGTGCAATACAAAATAGCACCAGTGCTGCTACCATTAAACCCCTTTCTTGAGATTCCTTCTACTGAGATGAAAACACTACTAATTCACAGGTACTAATTAATTCACCATTTTTAACCATCTTAGAATACATAAAGATTTGTTTTACCATTATAATGTTCTTAATATAGTGATTTTGCACAACAATGGCAGGTCTTTGTTCCTCAACATTAACTTCTATACGTAATAACATAGCATTGGAAAAGACAGTTTTGCTTAAGTGATAAATACTTTGCTTCAGGTGATAAATTTCCACTTTTAAGAAGAGTTTCTTGATTTAAATTCCTAAAAGTTCACATTTCATTTTATTTCAAAAACAAACTCAGAGGAGAGCAGTGACTTCTCACCCGGCCTCAGATCTGACATGCCTTACAGGTGGGTTCTGCTGATGCCTCTGGCAAAGACACCTCTACACCAAGGAATTCACTCAATGCTGCTGGAAGAAAAAGGAGACAGCAAACCTTCCTTTCTCCTGAACTTTCCTTAACTTTTCAAGTGCTTTCAATTAGCTCACAGTGAAATGGGGCCAGATTTGCAGGCAGAGATAAACATGGAAGATTACAATAGCTCAGAAAGTAATAATACAAATAAGGATCTTTGCTGAAGCAGGATTTAAATAACTAAAAATGTTACTGTTGCTCTGGAGCTGAAACCAGAGATGGGAGGAAAATGTAAGATTAAACCTCCAGGGTAAATCAAGTGTTTTTCACCTTGAGAGCAGACTCATGGCCCGAGATACAAAATGTTGGGGTAACATATTGAGAAAACATATCCAGAAGAGGAAAGTCCATGTGTATAAAAATCAAATTTTGGAAACTATAGTGCAACATTGAGAGGAAACACTCAACAGAGCAAGCTCAGAGGGTTAAAGGAACAGAGTATGATGAATTCTGTTGAGCATACATAGTCCATACGCACGGAATAACTAAGGTTGGAACAGATATTCAAGATCATCAGGTCCAATCATTAACACAACAGTGCCAAGAGCATCACTAATCCATGTCCCTGAGCACAACAGATATGTGTCTTTTAAATACCCCCAGGGATGGTGACTCCACTACTTCCCTGGATGCCTTGTTACTCCATGACACACTAGAAAGAAGAGGCAAAAGAAGAAACTGAGTGGCTGCCAAAGGAGGGAGGTTTGAAAAGTGAGCAAACTGTCTTAAACTCACCATTAGAAATTTAAAAGGATGCCACTCTGGAGTGAGGACAGAGTCAAGAGGAATATAGCACTTATCAGTGATGCCAGAACCTCTCCAGAGTTTAAAACTGGAAAAAGCTGGAAAATAAGAATTATTTCCTCACATCAGAAATGAGGAAATTATTTGCTGCTTTGAGGAGGAGAACTGAACGGAAATCAAGCAGAAAGCTGGCAAGACATTTGAGTGGGAGTAAAACAGACTGGTTACTCAGGGATAGGCAGATTTTCCTCTTTGCCTAGCTTCCTGGGATGATGTCATGCTGAGCAAATGAAAGCAAGATAGCTTTGGGAAATTTGAGGTGGCTGATGGGAAAGGACTATTTTGTACCAACCACCAGTACCAAGAATCCCTGCAGGTAAGTGGGTGAGATCTTATAAAAAGCCTTAGATGGCCAGGTACTGAGAAATAGGCAGAAGCAAAAAGTCTGAGGATTAATAATGTCAAGGAAAAAAACAGACACAAATCCAAAAGCAGCTCATTATATTAGGAAGAAAGAGAGCTACAGTGCTAGGCTGGGGTAAACTTCTAGGCCTAGGCATGGACAGCTTGTTAGACAAACTTCTCAGGCATCTTGTAAAAATGATTAACATCTGTATTAACATCTGGCATTAACTGAGTTCCCTGTTGTTCCTCTACCATCATTTCTTCTGGGGGCATCTGGAAGTGTCCTGGACCTACCTGGTTTGTGCTCAGAAGTGAGGGCACAGATGGTGGAGCAGATGTACAAGAGTTTGAAATATATTCATGAAGAGCAAAGGGGAGTTTGAGCTGTAGACAAGGAACGAAATGGTGTTGAAGGTTCAGCAGGGGATATAGAAAGGTCATGAATTAAACTCATGAAATGTAAATTGGGAATGTGGGGATGTTTTAGAGAGAGAAAGGAGCAAGGAAATTGGAGGCCTGGGAAAAGCACAGATAAGCTGAATAAACAAAATATAAAGAGCTATCATGGCAGTCATGCGCCTGCACAAAAGAAAAATGCTCTTCCAAAAAACAGATTCCCTATTAAGTGATTTTGCTTGATTTTTTTCATGCCACTCATGAGTTATCAATCTCCCCACCCATAAAGACAAATGTCATATCGGCCCTAACCCATCAGCTATTCTCAATTTATCACCATTTAATATATATTAAAATGCTCTTACCTCTGATTGCAAAAACAAACAAAATAAGGCAACATAAATCAAAAAGAAAGGGAAAGAGAGAGGAGGAGGTTGAAGAGACAGAAGGGAGATCTGCTGCTCAAAAGAATAGATTTTTTTGCTCTTGATCTTTGCATCCAAGCTCTCAAGGCCTCTCCACCACAAAAATACTCCACTGGTCTCACACTGTAAATCACATCAGTAGTTTATTAATCCCCTCACAACCCAGAAACAAATGCTCAGCCCTGGAAGGAGAGTGGGGAAGCTGCAGAGTAGCAACAAACTCAGCAACCCTACGACTCTCTCTCTCTCTGATCCCATTATAAACTAACACAATATTTTTCTCCAATTTTCAGTCAGTATTGCAGCTCGCAGCAGAAAAGATACTGAAAGCAGCAGGAGCCAGGCAGAGGTGTCAGACTTCAGAGCGGACACTGCCTTGGGACCTGGGGGGGCCAGTAAATCAGTGCACGCTTGTCAACAGCTCCAAGCTGCAGGAATTACTCGAGCGAAAATAACAAATGGCTGTCATTGTGGAGCCAAAAACCTGTGATTATAATTATCACATCCCCAGTGACCTTGCATAAACTTTAATCCCTCTCCAATGGAGCATTTAAATAGCCTGCATCTACTGGCAGGGGACCGTGTCCCCTCAGTTGAAAATACAGGGAGTAGGAAAGAAACGAGCCACAAAGAAACCACCAAGCCCCTCAGTGTCTTACAGCTTGTATTAAAGAGTTGTACAAGAAAAGCCCTGTCACTGTCATTTTAATTGATATTTCATAGTCATCCTGGATTCAAAATGCCACGGTGGTGTCCAAATTCAGCTAATCCCAGCACCAAGCATTTTAATCAGATGAAAAGGTCAAATACTCCAAGTTTTCATCACTGCATTCAGTGGGCTGAGAAAGTGGGTATACAAGGTGTGTGGATGGGCTGCTGAGTCAAGGAATCTTCAGGGAGGAAACCTCCCTCCACCTTGGAGAGGTTAGCTCACCCTTTAAGGTCCCACCATGATCAAGACTTGAGTGAATTCTTCAGGTTTAATAAAGATATTTTTCCACTGCTAAAATCAGGTATTTCAGCTGCTTGAATATTTTCATAGTCCCCTTAGAGCCAGGACTGGATGTCTTTAAAGAATTAAGGACAGTTATCTGCTGGTACCTTGTTCTACTTCTCTAGGTTGTAAATGTACTTCCATCCAATACAGACAGGTGTTGCAGAAAATACTAGAAGCTCTGAATCTGGGGAAAGGAAAAATTCTGATTCTAAATTATGTAATTGTCCTCATGTTTCTAATCCTGAAAGGATCGTTTTAGGGAAAAAATATCCATGCTATTCTGTGAGTACTCCAAAGCACATTGAAAGCATAATAGGTGAAGGAATTTAATGAGATTGCCCTGAAATTGTAAGAACCAAGTTGCTCCATGATAGTCAGATTAGTAGTTCACCAAAATTGTTACACTTGCAAACCAGGTGATTTCCCCCAGAAAAAAAACCACCTCCTGAAGTCAGCAGATGCTCCCACATACAGGCAAACAGCAAATGTGGGTTTAAAATATGAAACTTTATATCTTCCATACAGGTGTTAACAATGTTCTGCACAAGCTTTGCACCATGGTATCACATAACAGAGATTTTTTTCTTCAATATTTCTGCAAGAAGAGAAAATGAACTTATTACTGGAAAAGAGCTTTTCTAATTGCACAGTCTTTCATTAGGTTTCAGAGAGAGTACAAGAGAATTGCACATTCAAATTAGCAGTAATTTTAACAAATTCAAAATTTTTAAAACAGAAAAATAAGAGGAACATTAAGTCTTAAGGGAAAGCCATTTACTGAGATAGGGCAAAATTTAAGCATTTCTATATTAGTGTGTAGACTGGTGTATGTAATCCCTACCTGCACTTCTCCATGTTGAATAAATTAAGTAAAAGTCATCTACAACAAGAAATATATTTCATAAAATCAGGAAATTTTACTGTCCAGAAAAGCAGAAGTACTTGAAATAGATAAGTTCATGCCCACACTAAGTTTAAAATGTTGGAATTAGAGATAAAAATGGCTAAGAAGTAGCCTTTATACAGTTAAAAGGCTAGAATGGATCACAAAGGTTCTTACTCATTTAAGGTGGTTTTCCAAGTCAATAAAAGCCCAGTATATATTCCAAAGGGAGAATTCTTCCAAGCAGCGGCATTAACCTAAACCCCATGTCCTGGCAAGCCTCTAGCAAGCTTCTGCAACAGTGTTGGCCCCATTTGACAGGGCATTTGAAAACACAGCTACAGCAAAACCAAGTCTCCTTTCTGCTCTGTGTTGGAATTAGGATGTTCTTTGGACCAGAGAGACAGGGGGAGAGAGAGAGAGAGAGAGAGCCTGATCCTCACAGAGCTTTGCATGCCTGAGACACTCTGGAAATAAGTGGTGGCATAAGAGAGACAGATCTTTTCAGCCACTGGCACAGGAACTGGACTGAATCCAGGTGCCCTCAAAGGCTGTGACACCAAGGCCACTCCACAGCCACCACATAGTAACAAATTCCACCAGCCTCATTCATTTGAAATGAAAACTCTCCGTTTGCATCATTGCAACATAAATAAATACATTCAATATCATGGAATAGTAGCTTGGCACATTTATCCTCCAGTCAGGAGTCATTCCAAACATCATTTCTCCTTTCCTGATTACCAAAGTGATGCAAGTCTAGAGCTGTATATTCTGTGTGCTGCATGCATGAAGATCTGGTAAAATCCCTCTATTTTATCCCACATATTGGTGATGAGCTACCACCATTTATCTTTCCATTTTGTTTCTCTTTTGACACTCAATCCAACCCCACTCTTCCAACACTTTTTTCCATCTCATCTTGGAGAATGGGCAGTTTCAGAAATTTTTTCTTTTTCTTCATGCCAATAACTGTAAAACAACTGAGAGTAACTATCATCAGTGTTAGATTAATGGCTGGACTTAATCACGTTAGGGATCTTTTCCAATGTTAATGATTCCATGATTATTATAAGATCAACTTTTAGTTGCTTGTATCAACTTGCATGTATATTATTTTGTGAATTCATCTCTAAGGAAAAAAAAGGACAAAATCTGCACTTTATGTGTTTTAATACTTGAAAAGACACTAAATCTGGCACAAAATCATACATAAACCCCTGATAGCATTGGCAATTAGTCATTATTTACTATGAAGTTAGTACCATGGGAAAGTGTTATCCCTTGTTATCCCTTTCTTCCCTATTATGAGAAAAATCACAGGCACTTGCCACCACATATTTTATATTATGATCCTGTTCTGGGTATATGTTCATCACAATTTAAAGTTTTTAGAAATAGCTACTGTTGTACTGTGGAATTCGTTTGAAACTATAGAAATTTAACGGTTGTGAGAAGAGAATGATGCCCTGTGAACGAACATTTCATTTATTCCCAGTGGCCTGGACTTTTTACATAAGCCCTTTGCAGTCCTGTGACCCTGACATCCCAGTAAAAATACACAGCAGTGATGTTTGTGTGATACAGTGGGACCAGGTGACCGTACAAATGGGACATTTTTGAAGAGTTTCAATTTCAGCACAGAGCAAGTTGAATAAACAGCTCATAAAACTGCCTTCACATTATGGGGCAAATTGCTCATCTCTGAATCACAGTTGCTCTTGGCTTCCCGTTCAGAACTCTTTCCACGAGTCCCAGTGGCATTAATGGCAGCTCCACAAGCAGAACAAATAGACAATCATTTCATACTGAGAGGAGAATTTCCCCCACATGGTGTGTGTCCATCACACAAACCCACCTTGCACCAAGGGAGGGAAACAACTCCTGTGAGCCTCCCCATCCCTACCTCTCCATCCCCCACTCTCTGCTCTGCTGCCTGTGGCCACCAGCACCAGGCAGGCAATCTGACATTTTTAACAGCTTTTATCTTTTCATAACCCTGGCTCCCAGCTGTTTCACGTTTCCCTGCACTTTTCTGCCACGATGCTGGGTTCACTCAAAAGACAACCCTAGCGTACTGAAATGCCAACAGCAATCTCCAGCCCTGTAATATTTTGGCCTCCTAAAGACCCCATCCTGAGGACAGGGTTACTCTGAGAATGCAGTGAGACCCAGATGGATAGAGATGTCACTACCCTTGGTGAAATCCTGTGTACTTGAGCTAAACAAGGAACCTCACCACGCCTCAGCACAAGTCAAAACCAGGTAGGAAAGAGAAGGCAGAAATGGGCTGCCTTACCCCAGGTGAAATCACCCCATGGCTTCGATCACCATGAAAATTTAGGTGTTGGGCAACGCATCTGGATCTTGGCACTGTAGTGTCTTTTTTCCCAGCTTTTGGGGAAAAATTTACTGCCTGGGATTATCTATTTTTCCAGGTTAATTTTTTTCCCTTCTAAGCCATACTGACCATCAGACTGGTGCTGGATAGAGTTTAAACACCCATAAGTTTCAAGCACTCAACAATTCTTTTCACAGGGGAAATATTCAAAGTATTTCTTTCATATTTTTTACTCCTAGCCCTTTCCTCAAGACATATGTACTGTATGAAGTTCAGACTGGGCTTGAAGAAAGAAAAATCTATATTTAGAGAGCAGTATTCCTCTGCCATGACTTCAAAAGGGTTTCTGAGTCCCAAACTTTTCATAGTGTTTCAAATCCCCAAAGAATATGGACCTGACCCTGGGATCTTCAAGAGGCTTTTCTCCTGAAACTGGTGTGTTTTCCAGCAATAACAATAGTCAACATGCTTTCTTCTGAAAGAAAAAATAAAAAATAAAAAAATCAATTTATCAGAAAATCTTCATCTAGAATCAGCTCCAGACAGCACTGGCAGCTTTAGTTCCAGGTTTCCCTCACAGTGTAGCTTCCTTCTTCAAGCTGACCTCCCACAGTCATATAAATACAGCAAAAACAATAGCCTGTCTATTGAAAGGATCATTCTGATTGGTAGCTATGCTCAAAACTTGCAATATAAAACCTATAGGTTTAAAATTGAGAAGTCAGTTAAGAGACATGGAAATTGCATGTACTACTTTTTGATTTAAATTTTTGAGAGTGTCACCCTCAATTTCTCTGTCCTTTGAGGTAGAAATGTAGTTCATCTTTCTTCTGGTAGGAAGCTGAAAGCACTCTCTTTTCATTCCTGATTCATTTCAGCTCTTTTCTGTGTGGGTAAGGTTCATGTGGTTTGATGTCTGATAATGAAGATTTGGCACAGCTTTAAATATAAGTAATTAGGAAATCCATTGACCATAACAAACAATGGACCAAAAAATAAAAAAACTTGTAGAGAAGGTACTTCCCAGTTATAATAGCATTCCCATTATAGCAATTTTTGCCTGTAATTATAATTCACAAATTTAATTCACTCAAAAAAACAAATACTTTTTTTTTGCTTAAATATCTTAAATCAAGCATTAAATTACAGCTCTTTCAGGAATGAACCTCATCATTAGCTTTCTTATGTGAAAGAGAAAAAAGTAACTCTTGAAAATCTGCATTTAAGGGGCAAGTGCAAGACATCTACACAATAAAATCCCCTGGTACACTTCCACATATCACATGCCTATGTGCTCATATATACATATATGCACATGTGCATTTATGGATGCATATTTCTATATTTTATATGTTTACACACACAAACATACATTCACCCTAAGAAAAAGAAACCTGCAATGATAATGTGATCCCCACTAGCCTAGCACTTCAATTATAAAGCAATCCTAGCACAAATCCAGAAAATGTCACTGTCACATGCTTCCTTTGTATGCTGTTGAAAATACCTCCAAACTTTGGAAATTAATCACACAGCAATGCCAATCTTTTAAGCCAGGCATCTATGAACCAACCTCTTCCCTACTGAATGAATTACATTGAAATCATATAATTGCAGGCTGCCATTCAGTCACCCTTAACAATAGGAGACTTTGAAAATTGGAAATTTTTTTCCCATCTGACTCCCAACTTGCAAGCATGAAGCATACAGCAAAAGCTTGGTGCCTTTTAAATTACCTAAAATCTACATCCTTCAGACAAATGAACAGGGAGAAAAAAAAAAAAAGGGTGCAATTTAAGGGCAAATCATTTTGTGTTAATCCTTGGGAACTCAAAGCATGAAGATAAAAGAAGAAAAAATACAGGTTTCACTTTGCTCATTATGGGACATTGACTTTCACCTAATAGTATGCAATTAAAATTTCTTCATGAGATTTCCTTATTGAAATAAGAAAGATAGTGCCGTGCTGAATGTGGTGATAGATCTGGTATAAACGTGCTTCCTGGACAAACTGATTTATCATGTCTCATTCCAGCAGTACTTTCTTGCTTGCTCATTTCTCATCTTATTACTGTGAAGTTGTAATTAAAGAGGATCCTCCCACAGAGAAGAGTTCTCCTTCAGGACAAGCTAAATTATAAATGCACTGTTCTTTCTCTGAGACCAATTTAAAGGGGCAGTCTGCTGTGGGAAAGATGCACATCTAATTCTTGGGGCTCCTGGCTCTGTAATTTTATGCAGGTCTCTTTCTGTTAGACACAGAATAAATTTGGTTTGCAAACTGGGTTTCCTGGGAAAATATACCTCTGCAATTGACTATTTCAATTTAAATACAAAGACAATTCAATTAAAATGGTATTGAACCACTGTGCCTGATTTACTTCGTAGATACTTCATGTATGATCACTCGTATAATACACCAAAATATTTCAGAGGGCACTGCAAAACTACTTTAGGACTAGAGCCTGTAAAAATTCTCCCTATTCTTCAGGAAAAATAGAGCAACAGAACAACATCTGACCACAGTCAACACTGACCATTATGAGATTAATTTGCCAGGAAGACACAACCATAAAAAACACAAGCAGTAGGCATGAGATTAATTTGACAATCTGATATCCTTCTTCTACCAAATTCTCAGCCTTTCAAATACAGACTTTCATCAATTAAAATTAAAATAGAAAACATTATTTGTTGTCCTGTATTTGAGCTCATATCCCCATTGCAATAAAATATTTGTATTAAGCAATAGTAAAAATCCAGTTTTCTTCAAGGGAAGAGATTCCAGTTAAGGACACTCAGTGGTTCTGTAACTGAAGAAGGTTCTTGTGCCTTTGCATCTGAACACCTAAACCTAAATACAGGGTACCCCCATTAGACTCATCCTCTCATTTTTTTGTTCCCAATGTCCCTACTTTATAAGAACATGAGTTCCAGGAAGAACAGTTATTCATATCACTTCACAGCAGCTCTTGAAGTAACTTCTGATGCTTCCCTGAGGACTCTGGAAAGACAGAATCAGTGGGTGAACTTCATAAAATGGGGCAAGGAGAGAGGAATACACTGAAAAATAGGGGTGAGCTCTCTGAACTTGGAATGCTCATCCAAGAATGAGAATCCTTTCTTAGCTATGGAGTAGATATGTACCTTAATATTAAGCATTACTGTTATGGTGTCCTGCCTTTAATGTCAAAGTGGGATCTAAAAGAATTCAGATCTCTTGATAATGAAAATCCATCTGATACTCAAAAGGCTCACACAACAATGAAATAGCCTTTTACACTGCTACATCCTATAGCTTTATATTTCTCCTTGAGTCCATTAATTTAATTGCATCTCTGGATTTAATTTTAAAATATTTTATTGTAATCATAGGAGACAGCAATAATTTATTAATGTGCTCAGTAGCACTATGACACACTAAGGGCAGCATTATATTTGCAGACATATAATTTCAGAGCTAATTTCATAAAAGTATGGGTGAACTTGATCCTTAAATTAAAACCATTGTCCTTTGCTAGAGAATTAAGACAGGCAATTCATCCTGTGTCATATCTACAATGTTTTAAATGTGATGCAAAGACCTGCATAAAAGTGAGGTGTTTGCAGCAGCTGATATGACTATGAGGGTCTAGATCCCATGAGGAAGAAAAATGGAAAAACAGTATTGTGCTTATAGACAGTGACATATTATAACTGAATATTTTTAAGTCCTTTTCAAAATATAAATTATAATTATATAATTATATAATTTTTATATGTAAAAATGCTAAGCAAAAAATATCTGAATTCAGCTTTAAAAACCATGGTGTCTCAGTAAATATTATTTCCTTGGCTTCTGTTTCTCCTTTACATGTTTTCTTTCCCATTTTGCTAAGAGAAAAGAAATTGTGGCAAGGAAAAAAGGAAGTAAAAGTAAATAACACAGCACCCCAAAATCCCACCATTGCTTGCTCCATCATATTTTTTGCTGATAATTTTGTGTGTTCTAGTAGTACTGCAGATTGTCTGTGCTAATGAGTTGCAAATTTTCATATGCAAAAGTCCATTTCCAGTTTCATGGAACACACGAGGTCACATCAACATGTGTGTGTTTCTGTGGGTGGCTGCAAGTCCTAAAGAAGGGGTAACATCAGACAGGTGCCCTGTCTCTAGTGGGGTTCCACAGGGCTCCATCCTCAACCCTCTGCTCTTCAACTTCTTCATGAATGACCTGGACACGAGACTGGGAGGGACACTGAGCAAGTTCATGGATGATACAGAACTGGGAGGAGCTGTTGAGTCCCTCAAAGACAGGGAGGCCCTGCAGAGAGACCCCCACAAATGAGAGGGCTGGGAAATCACCGACCATGTGAGGTTAAACCAGGGAAAGCGCCGGATTCTGCACCTGGGATGGGACAACCCTGAATGTACGGACAGGCTGGGGAATGAGGGGCTGCAGAGCAGGGCCATGGAAAGGGAGCTGGGGGTCCTGCTCAGGGGCAAGTTGAACTGAGCCAGCAGTGCCCTGGCAGCCAGGATGGACATCCCTGTCCTGGGGACATCAGGCACAGCATCACAGCCGGGCAAGGCAGGGATTGTCCCGCTCTGCTCTGGGCTGGGGCGGCCTCACCTCCAGTGCTGGGGGCAGCTTTGGGTGCCACAATAAAAGAAAAACATTGAACTATTAGAGAGTGTCCAAAGGAGAGCAACAAAGATGGTGAAGGGCCTTGAGGAGAAGCCGTGTGAGGAGAGGCTGAGGTCTATAAACAGTCACAAAGCAGTCAGAAAAATGAAATATTACCTTTGACTCAAAGTCACTTTCAGTCAAGTAAACATTCACAAGAAATTATTTTTTGAGGCATATTCCCTGCTCTGATAAAAACCTCTGTTCTGTTTGAATTATAGAAGATATTGCTTGTAAAGAGCTTTTTTCTTGTTAGATCATTTAACACAGAGAAAATTTAAAAAGTTCAATAAAGTGACTTAAAACCTCAAATACTCTTAATCTGCTTTCCAAAGTGTCTAGGATCAGACTAGATCTGAATTTATACAGAATTTCATGTGCAAAAATTCTCTAAAGTTGCATATTGCTTGCCAAGCTTCTGACAAGGAATAATTTTTACAGATGAATTATTACTTATTAACTTACAGCATAGCATATAGAGCTGCTGTGGGCAGCACCTGGTCAGAGCCAAGCAGACAAAGAGCTGTGCTCTCACCAGTTTATGGAGTAAAGGGACAACTGGAGAAACTACAAGTCCAAGCAGAAGATAAGCAAAGCCAGAAGTGCCCATTAGCTCTCAGTCCCAGGACAGGTAGGGATTCAGACATTGCACATAAAGAATTGCAATCTAGATGCAGAGAATAAATAAAAGAGCATCCCCAACCATCCCTGAGCAGACTCCTCTCAGTCCCTACTCCCTTTTGTTCCTACCAGTTACTTCTGCTGCCTGACAAATCATCTCCCTGACACAATAAATTTGTTCTGGAACATTATCTCAGGCTGAGGAAGGTCAGGATGTGCTAAAGGTCATGTATGTATTAACCCACTACATGAGAGTTCCCACCTTTAGTTTAGAACACAGTCTTAAATTATAAACTATTGAACTGGCTATAACAGATCCCTCATAAACAGCCTCATTTACCTGACACGGTCTCGAGATCTGCCTGAACACCTTGAAAACAGGCCTGTGTCCTGTCACTCCAAGGTATTATTAAAGGCAAAATCCATTCTGTCAAACACTGGGCTTGTGGAGTTAAAGTCCCAGAGACAAGGGAAATGAGGACAGTCTGATTCCAGCCCCAGCTGAATTTGGGTGCAGAGCACACACTGGATCAGGGTCTGGTCTGAGAGAACTCAATGGAGACCATGGCTACAGGAGTCTGCACTTGACTCCAAGATTACTTCAGCACCTACAGGGGTTGTAGTATATTGTATATTTTATGTTTTCTGCCAAAAACATGGTCATGGAGTTTTGATGCTGATTCATCACTTCTTAATCTAGGGGAAAAAAAGGAGGAAGGAAAGAGGGGTCATCTTATTAACATCTCTATATACTACCATTTACTTGCAATTTCCAACCAACTGTGAGATTTGGGACAGGAGATCAGGAATCAAAGGCCAGTAAAAGGATCTGGCTGCAAACAGCATTTTTGACTCACTTTCCTTGACAGAGAACCATTCTCTGGCAATTGTGGAAAAGGGAAATGTTGGCTTAGTGCAAAGAGCAAACACAGAAATCTTTTAAAGACACAGATATCTTGTATCTCTGCCTTCAGTGAGCTGTTTCTCCTTTTTATTCTCATTTTCACTCTCCGTCTGTCTTCATTAGTCTGCTGGCACTCTGCTAGGATTAGTGGGCTAGTTTCCATGGTTTCTTATTTTCACTTTCTATCTTTCTTTGCTTAACTCATTAAATTGCTCATTACTTCACTGCACTTTACAGGAGACATATTTATTGTATTAGTTACACAATGGCCAGATTAGTAAGTGATAGGCAGTTTGCTATTTGAAAGAACATATTCTAATAGCAGAAAGGAAATTCAGGAGACACAGATATTATCTACTAGTTGTAACAAAACTGGGATAGCTAGTAACTGCTAAATGTTTACCCTTTATCACTAGAAATATGCTACATGATTATAAAAAAGCTGGTGCAGCACCCACACTGCTCTTGCTCCCCAGCAAAGGGAAGCACCATGCACAGCATTCAGGACCAACACCATCTTTACCTTCTCCTCTTTACCTTCCATGACAAATTGCCATGATAAAAATGCCCAGACAATGGCTTTTCCCAAGTTTGGGAGGAGCATACACGAGCCTCCCTGCGACTGCTGGGGAGGAGAGGAGCAGGGACAACAGGGAGGAACCAGGGTATCACAGGCATTGTCCTGGCCAAAGGAAGCCCTCTGCCATGAAAACTGAGCTCAAACGCAAGAGTTTTGGCACCACTTCTCAGATTTCCATCATACTTGTGCCAATTGTATTACAAGGAAATTGTATTAATTTCTTAATGTGAAATTCTGATTAATTTCTGATACTCACGTCCTGGTAAAATTCTTGAGTAAAAATGACTTTTCACTTCAGTGGGAGCACAGTGGGGCTGGCTGAGAATACTCAAGCCTGTATTCAAAGCAGTTTTCAGCCCTAATTCAGTTTCCTGTGGTCGGCCTCTGCAGTTTTTTATTTGTTTGATTTTCTGATTGTGACAACTTCAACACCCACTTCTCTGCCAATTCACCTCCACTGTCTGTTCTTCATTTTTCTAATAAATCCCATCTCCTCATCCTCTCCATTCAAGTACAGTCCATTTCCCTCTCTGGTCAAGTCACCAAGGGTGCAGAACAAGACAGTGTACCTTGCACCTCTCACTTACTCATTTGCTCTTTCCACAGTTAAATCTAACCTAGTTGATTCAATTATGCTGAAGTTTCTCAGATGCTGAATGTAATCATCCATGCTCTGTCTCTTTAGTTTGACAGCCCTCCAAGACACAATTCCTTTCAGCTGAATTAAGATCTTTCCTGCAGTTAGTGAATAGTATATACAGGGGTTCATGCCACTCATTCATCTTCTCTGGGAGTTCATTTATCACTTGAAGGTAATCTACTGTGGAGAATTTTGATCAAGAGGATGCCTGATTTTTTTTTCTTTCTTTTTTTGGTGGTTTAAAGAACATTCATTAGTTTTTAAAGGATTACCTGGGTCCCTTGGCCAAACTTACTAGACATAGAGGGCTTGCCACAGGATTTATGAAATGTAGCTTTCCTTTTTATATGAATTGTATGGAAATGAGATTTCTTTTTCCTCCAATAAACCCTATGAATGCTTTTATTTTTTAGGATGTGAACAGGAGCAATTCCTTTTCACTATCCTTTAATGTTAGCCTTCTGTTGCTGGCTTTACCATTTCATTTTATACATTCTGGCACAGAATGGAAGCACTGATGTTTGCTAAGTTTGTCAGCAGGGCTTTTCTACAGTAAACTTTATCTTGAATTCCTACTGATAACAGTTTTGCTCTTCAAAGAATATCAAATCTGTCCAAGACTGCTGTTCTATCATTGACCTTGATAGAGAATAAGATCATTTTTTGTCATCAAGAAGAATTTGTTTTCTGATAATTTTATATCCTGTAAAGCCTTCAAAAACTGTCCCAGATTTAAGAATGCTGTATCTTTGAATATTTCATAGTTCTTCAATTTAATTAATTCTCTTTAAAAATCTTTTTGATGCAATACAGTGAAACAAAAAATATATCTCCTCAAACTTCAAAAAAGAAATATATGAGGGTACAGCAGAATAGCTCATATAAGTGAGACAGATATGAAAAAGATATTTTTAAGGTTGGAAAGCACCAAGAGTGCCCCATTTATTTCTCTCAGAGCTGTTTGAAAAACACATACATTGCAATTCTGTATATGTATGTTGTTTCTTATAAGATAAATGCTTCAGCAACCCCTGCTGTATAAAAATCTCACTGTTAAGCCTAAACAAGAAACTGACTATCCCTGAATCACAAGCCCACTGAAAAAGGGAAGACAGAAGAACAGGATTTGATGATAAAGAGAAGAGGAATGTGCTGCTTGCAGGCAGGGCTGGAGATGGAGAACCAGCTCTCCCTTACCACTCATCAGGCAAAGCCCTGCTCCAAAAAAGGGTGCTGGGAGTTTTGGAAGGTGGAGCTGGTTGTTACTGTTTCTGATATGATGAACATGGATGTTTTTATCATTGTGGAATTGCCACCACTGTTAAAGCTTAGCACAACCAAAAGCTACAAAGGTTAATTTTCCTTTTTAACATCTGCATCTAAAGAATTTTTTTGCATTTCAGTAAGTTTTCTTCCCATGATTTATAAGCAGAAAAATACATGGGCAACCCAGGGAGTACTTTTCCCTCGCACAAAAAAACAGACAAAAATTAAATCCTTCTCACTGTTCCGGTGTTAAAATTAAGGCTTTTTAAATGCAAAATTACTTTCTAGAGAAACCTGTAAAACAGGATGCCTGAAATGGTTTAATATTTTAAAAATTTTAATAAAATTTGATATTTAATTACAGAAAAATAAACCAATCTAGTTTTTTAACTCCACTCCTGCTTACTTTGTCTTTCATCTGTATGTCTTTGGCACCTGATGGTACCAAATTTCATTTTCTCTAGAGCATGACCACTGGTCAATCCTTACATCAGTTCTTTCAAATCAGGGAGACCATGTTTCATCCTTGAAACTATAATACCACCAGAGCCTGGCCTAAGTTGGAATCTGTCAGAATATACCTCCTCCAAGGGGGAGTAATATCTGGGGGTGTTCAGTCTGAAAGCAGCTTATGTATTTACTCAGAATTTTTTTTCCCATAGAGGGAAGGGGAAATATTGTCACATGTAGTCTGCCCATAAATTAAAACACTGAAAATATCAAAACTCTATCACATTCAATCCAAAAAAGCAAGTTTGGGACAGCTCCCATTAATCCTTTTTGAATTACACACTATAAGCAGAAAGCACAGCTCTGTGGCTCTTCTGTTACTTCCTTTGAAGGGAAGACATATCTCAGTCAATAACATCTTCATATTTTTATTGAGAACTAAAAAAGTTGTGGCACGTTTTAGCACATTATCCAACACGTGCTTAAGAATCTAACACTTCAAGTACAGCACTTCCTTGACACCCATCCATCACCAGGTGGTGGCACCAGGCTTGACATGCAGGGAGCTGACCCACCAGAGACACCCCCACCCCATCACACGGATGCACAGCAAATTATTCACACTTAAAATCTGCTGTCCCACCACAGCTTCTTGCTCACCACACCACCTCTGCATTCAGCCCTGTTTAGTGTTTCCTGTTTCCTATTCTCTCCTATTGCAGTGAAAGCTCAGCTCTGCAACACCCTGACCCTCCTGTCCCCACTCCATCAGAGCACTGACCTGTGAGCACACGAGTGGTCCTGTGAGCCCTGGGGTCCAGCACTGGCCCAAATTTGTTACTGAACTGGACCCAGGGTGTTTAGCATGTGACACAATCAACTTCTTGAGACTTTTAGACTCGTATGTTGGAGAGAAGTTTTATTCTGTGACTGCTCTTATTTCTTTTGACAAAGATACTGTGCTAATAAAGTTATCAGAGCTTTGCTTTTACTCATTAATGAAAGCATTCATGGGCATGTCCATGTGTCTATAGATTACTGTGGAAAAATGCAGTAATTGTAAAATTAAGGATTTTATGCAACTGTTCTTATTATTATTTGAAAATCTCTGATGGAATTGGTACAAAGTGCAGAAATTCCATCCCTCTTTCATCATTACCTGAACCTGTAAACTGAGAAAGTGTTCAAAAAAGGCCTAATAACTCACCATATTCTCTGACCCTGCTGCTATTACAAAATAACTGCTCATCTTCTTGTATATTATTACTTAAATAAAAACATTGATCCTAACATCCTAACCCTTTTAACCTAAAGGATATTTTCTTTGTTGCAATGCAATGCTCTAAATTGTGTACAATTACCCCTGTTTTCTTTGAAAGACTTAGTAAGGAATAAGCAGGAGCAATTAGAATAAGAACAGAAACGTTAAGCATTAAGTAAAAGCAGAAGCATTGGCTTGCAAGGAACCTGTTTGTTGCCTGTAGAAGACAAGATTATTGTATACTTTGTTTAACACCCAGGCAGCAGAATGCAGGACCCTCTGGTACTTTTTATGGCAATCTGCTGTGTTATATCAGATGAGGCTCTATAAATACTAGTAAAAAACTATAATTGCACTCCAGAGCAAAGAAACTTCTTCCAAGCATTGTAATCTGAATGCATCATACCCAAGTGGGTGCAGGAAGGGCTCAATGAATCAAGCTGTCCTAGACTCTAACTGAAAGGCATAATCTGCTTAAAAGAAGCACCAAGGGAACAGAAATACTATCAGTTTCAATGAAAATAGTTATCTGCTTTATTTAGCAGTCCCTCTCTTCCTCAGCTCCCTGCATCCAAGATACCCCACAACTTTCTGCTGTCTTCTTGTCCAGGCTTCCATATGGCCTGAAGCACACCAGAAACAAGGGGCTCGGTCATGACACACCAGTTTGGAAGTTTGGCCTGGTTAATTACTCTGTTGGTAGTGTAGGAAAGGGTTGGGATTAACCTGTACTCATCAGGTACATGAGATAAACCAATGCAACCAGGAAGAATTCAGTTTCCCAAACCTTTTCTGCACAGTAGTGCAGGTGGTAAGTATCCCTTATCCCCTGTGGTACCATGCAGACATGGGTGGCTTGAAGAGGTGATGTGATTTACTCAGTGAGAACAAATGGGCATCCAATTCCAGCCTGAAACAAGGAACAAGAGCTGTATGGTAGATCTAGATGCAAAGAGATTTTGCCCTGGTTGATGAGATAATTCAGTCTGTTAAAACTCCTGCAGTTTTCAATGAAATAAAGAAGTAACAATAAAAAATAAAAAAAAAAATAAAAAAAATTTAAAATCTCAGATTTAGATTAGTTATTTAAACCACAATGAAAAAATAAAGTGGTTATAAGATATATACAGTTTTCTTTCTTTTTGAGAAATATTTCTATAGTTCTATTTCTTGATAGTCAATTCATTTATACAGTTATAATCAAAACCTATTTCATTTACAATACCTGTTTGATATCTAATCTATTCAATACAGTAGCAAGTTATAGATGTGCTGTTCCATATCTATAAGATAAAACAAATGTTAGTCACCTAAAACATCTAACATATAAAAAAATACAAAAGCATAATGATGTTATCTTGTTAGTACTATATATATGCAAACATTCTGTAGACATTTCAGCCAGGAATAATAAGAGATCCTCAGAAGATAGGAATAAGAAACCAGAGGCTTTAGCCCAAACTACAGACCAGATTAAACTCCTATGGAGTAGTTCAATCAAATTTACCCGACTCCGGGGTATTACTTCCAACACCTTTTAAAATCACCCCAGCACAAATAACACATGAGTATTATGGCAGGATTACTATTACTCACTGCAAGAAAAACATAATTTACTGCAGTTCTTGTTTAGTCATGGTCTTCCTGGGATTATCTGCTCATGTTAAGATTGATTTGGCTAGTCTACATCAGTCAGACAGCAAAAGCAAAAATTCTCCCATAGAATGTATGAACCCAGTAATGAACAGGGAACTTTTCACTGTAACACTTGAAGAAAAAATCCTGGCATCATACTAAATATTTAAAGACAGCTCTGGTAGCTCACAAAAATGTGTAAGCAAACCAGAAAAATTTTTAAAAGTTTAAAGAAAAATAATCGAGGATGGTTGAAGGCAGAGAAAGAGAAACTGTTAACAATACCAAGATATTCTGTAACAATTTGGTTGAATGAGCAATCTGGTCTAGGGGGAGGTGTCTCTGACCATGGCAGTGGCAAGGTTGGAATGAGATGATCTTTAAGTCCCTTCCAGCCTAAATCCTTCTGGGATTTTACTGAGCAGCTCAACAGCCTTAGACTGTGTCCTGTGGAGCTTTCTCTGCACTCATGTTCAAGCCAGTGCTGGTACCTCAGGACTGGTGTTTGGCACACTCAGCCCAGCAGAAAACCCTCACTCCTTTCCCCTCCTTTGGCTCCTTCATCTTGCACAGTCCATAAAATCAGGTCCCAGTGGGACAAAAGCGTTGAGGTGGTACAACCCCTTCTCTGCCTTCAGGATGGGGGAGTTTGTGCCAGGGACATCTGACCTAATGGTATCAGTGTCTTTCCATTAATTACATGGAAGTGGCATCATTTGTTAAGCTGGTACGACACCGGTGTATCAGGTCCCTTAAAAATACATATGAGTAGGCAGAGATAAAGGGGAAAAGAGAAAGAGAAATCTTGAGAGCGAAGAAGAGAGGCACTATTAAACACTTTGTACTTATCTTGCTAAGGAAGAGCTTTGTTCCAGGGGGGAAAAACTCTCTCTTTGAAGCTATCCAAACAGTAAACAGCCCATTTTTTAAACAGTGGCGTATCTACAGCAATGCGTACATCAGAGGACTGGCATGAAGAAAGCATTTTTTCTTAGAGATAAAACAGCAGAAAGGGTCTCTTGCACTGGTGATAATTTGGATATTCAATTTTACTTGTATTTTCAGGGCAAATCCAGAAAAAGTCTAATAATCCCTTAAATAAATAAGTGAATAAATGTGTGTATATATATACATTAAGAAGTGTTAAGTATGCTGATTCATTTCTTCTTGCAACATGTTCCTCTCCAGAAAGAGATAAAAAAGGTTTCAAAGCCTTCTCATCATATTTTTTCTCTCTGTTTTAAGGGACATCAGGGCTCTTGAGCATTACCATTGTCTGGACAGACATTTTGATGTTAATAGTCCAAAATGAGGATAGCTTCTACAGCCCAGCTGCACACAAATGCTTGAGCTCTCAGCGATCACATGCCGAGCTGGCAAGTGGCACAAGGGATAAGGAGAGATTCATTTCTTAAAGATTCTAAAGATCCATGCCCTACAGGTTTTAACTAAGTTTCTTAGTGAACTTTTTCTCTCTATGGGGAGCTCTCCTGCACCACTTAATTGCCCTTCAGGCTTGCCCACAAGGCAAGGGATGGGTTCCAGGTCTGCTCTCATTTCAGGGGATTCAAGTCCCCAGTGCTGCCTTTGTTCTTCCACGGGAGGGAGGCAAAGGCAGATACAAGGCTCAGGGGGGCAGAGGATGAAGAGCAAAGGGGGCAGAGGAAGAGGAGCAAAGGGGAACAAGAGAGCAGTTCCATTCTGGAACCTCTCAGAGACAGGGAGCTCACCTGAGCTCCTTCCCAAGCAGAGGTGCAAGATCTAATTTTTCCCTCTAAACTTAAAAATGCCTTCTAGCCTTCAGCTGGGTGAAAATAGTTCTGCTGACAAAAATTCATAATCTGGGAGGGCGTTAAAAAACAATCTGTGTCACACAGTGATGCCATCCCAGACATTCAAGCTTCTGCAGAGCAGGAAGCTGACACATTAAATTATTTCTTCTAGTTTTGTAATTTAAATGGAGAGATCAACATTACAGCCTTGGCAAGCAATGGAAGTGAAAACAGACACTGTAAAAAACATCATGATTTCTGCTTCTCATGCAGCAACCACCCATTGATAAAAGGTGGCATGCGTTTCTCTCCTTCACAGGCTCACTAGTAAATAATCATCAATTTACACATTCTAGCACAATACCTCTGCCTACAAATTGCTTCTTCAAAGACTTCCTTTTCCCCTGGAAGCACCACTTCTTAGTGTGTTGAAATTACATCTTATTCTTTTCTTTGAAAGATCTCTCACGGCACAGCCAAATAAAGAGAGACCATTTGCATAATTCTTCTTTTTAAATTACTTCAGGTTGATACACGTTCTTTAGTGAATTGTTATTCAGCAGGACATGGTCAGATGCAGATAAAGTGCTATAGAAGGTGGAAGTTAACATCCTCAAATCTGATCAAATAACATTTCAGTTTTAAACTGATACTGTAAATCACAAGGGATTACAAAGCTCTAGCTTGATTCAGCTGCTGAAACAGACTTAATATCAGAGCATCCTTTCGTTCAACAAAAGATTCTGCTCTGAGCCATTCTCAGACTTGTAGCAAGCACAGATTATCATTCCAGCAGACTCTCACAGCCAAATGGATTATTTCCTGAAAGTGGGCCTGATCTCTGACTATATGCTGACTATAAAATAATTTTATTTAATATAAAATTATTATATGATTGAAAATTCATTACATGTATAAAGGCAATAATAATTAAATAGTTGCCTTGTCAGGCTATTTTCAGCTTCTTTGGTTGCACCAAACTTTTTAATAACTTGATAACTCAAAATATTCTCATTTCCTTTTAAAAGGCCACAGATCTGTTGTTTTCATTGTTGACATTGAAAGAAAACTTCCACAGGGTTTTCACAAAGCCTTGTGCAAAGGCTTGATTCTGTTTATTAAAAAATGTGAGGGCACCCAAAACCTCACATTGCAGAGGCCACATCTAGAAAAAGTACTTGTGCTCACATGAATATCAAACCTAAGCATCACAGTCTGAAAACAAGAATGGTCTTAATCTCATTGCTTATCTCTCACCAAAATTCTCAGGGCAAGCCCACAAGTATAATCTGTCAAGGGAAGTTGTGTAAGGACCACTGCTTGGTATAGCAAAAACAATTTTGGAGTAGGCACAGTTCAGAACAATCTTTCACTGTTAATAAAGCAGCTGAGGCTACCAAAACAGTCTTATCTCTGGTCTAATAGCACTTGGACCAGAGGGAAAAAAATCCACAGCAGTCATTTCTGTCAATGCATATGCATTCATATCCTGAAAAACAACAATTCATATCCTGAAAAATCAACACACATTCATATCCTGAAAAAGGATGTGTGAAGGACCGATGGACCAGTGCAATGGCATATATTTGCAGTATAAAACATGCAAACTGAGTGTACAGTCAGGGATTTTTTGCAGAGTTTTGAGATTTTCAGATGTTTTTACCTATTCTCTCTTAACTTTCTCCCTCTCCTAGTCCTAGCCTGAAATGGAGCCAAAGCACAGTAAGCAGCTGTGTCCTGGTGTCATTAGAAAATGGGCAATAAGAGCAGGTGGATGTAAATTAGGATGGTTCTGGTGGGGTGAAAGGAATATTTCTTCACAGCCAGCATTAAGGCATCTTGATGCAGCTCTTACGTAAAGAGCAGAATCAGCAATATAAGTGTTTGGCCATGGTGACTTGGTTTGTTCCCACAGCACTGGAGATGCCTAGGCAACTTTCCTTCAAACTTTGGATGAACTGACGGCAATTTAATTCCCAAAATCAGGTAGGAGGAGGTACATTATCCCCAATAAAGCAGAGCTTTTCTTGAGTCATATACTGAAAACATTTGAAAGTTTATAAAAACTTCCATCTGAACTGATACAACTCACAAAAAAAATAATGTATTTTTCACATAGTTACAGACTAAACTCAGCAGCTGGATCCACATTCTCTTTGGGCTGGATTTCTCACTCCCAAGAAAATCACCATCACTTTTCAGCTAGAAAACATCTGGGGAAAACTTGACTCTGGGTCCATCACCCAGTGTTACACCTGCCACTTGTTCCATTTTTAATCTTCTTTGCTTCTCCCTTTTAGTACTATTTACCCACTAAGGAGTGCTCTCGTCACAATCCAGGCTCACTGAAAAGTCTCAGTGAGTCCAGGAGGTTGCACGGCAGTATCAAGAGTAATAATTAATATTATGAAAACAAAACTTAACTGCCAAATCCCTCTTTGGAGACTTAACAAATAACATTAGCCTAGAGCATAACTGAGTACATTTTAACACCATTCTTTACAATAGGGGTTCAATTACCCACAGCAGATTTTTTTTCACTGTAGTCATAGATTTAATACCATACTAATGAGTCAATGAAGAGCAAACTGATGGGTAGTTTCATTCAGACTAGTGCTGTTAAGAACATTTTTAATTAAACATTCTTTTTCTGAAGATACATTTTTGTCTGTCAGAATGTAAATGCTTTGCACTTTTCTCTTGATTTCAAGAATTTATCAAGAAAAACATTTAACGAATCAGAATGGATTCTCCAAATACCTCAGGGAAGAAACAAAACAAAACTCTGCTCTTTTGAGTGCAGATCTGGCATTTTAACAGAGCTTTGTTTTAGAAAATAAGTTAGAAGAACTGCGATTTCTTTCAGCACAAACCAGAAAATACTTCCCAAGGCTTCTGTGGAAATGGAGTTATTTGATCAGTTCTAACACTGACTCCCTACTTTAAATGTCTGGGAAATAAATACTGTCATTGACAATGAATTTTGGCAGGTTATTTTACCATTCCCTAGACATCTGATGGGGAAAAAAACCAGCAAATATTATGTGATATCTGGTTGAATGTTTAAATTGTATTAATTGAATCTGTTAAATGGAGTATGCTCCTTATAGACATAAATTGATTTTCTTTTGTGCATTCATCAATAGTTTTGATCTTGTATTGATAACATGGTTTCAGCTATATTGCTCTTCTATTAGAAAGAAATACTGCTAAGTTTAATAGCTGTCTCGCTACTTGAAAAAGTAAATTTCAGGCAATACAAGGAAAAGTTGGCTTAGATGATACAGAAAATGAGAAAATAATAGCACCAAGAAGATAACACAAATCCTAAGAAGTACTGCAAAATTAAAAACCAATGTACATAATGAGATCAAAATATATTATTAGAAGACAGTTACAGATAAACTTTTAAAATAGATGTAACTGTCTAAGGTCTGAAAGCTGTCAACTGCCAAGTTCTAAGTAAGGGCCCAAGTATGATTCTTCATCTTCATATGGCTGTGTTGCTGCTCAGAAGTTCTCTGAAGTTTCTATCTCCAGTAGAAGTTTACATCTCTGAATAAATATGGACTCCAGATACTGGGTGAAGGAAACCATAATATTTCTTTACTTCTACAGGATCTTACAGTGATGTCAGAAAACCCAACATTAAACATTACTGGCTCTGCTGCTGACAAAAATGCTTTTGCATTTTTGAGTCTGGTCAAGCATCAAAAAACATTCTTCTAGAAATGGGACAAATAAGGAATCAGAAGACAGCTGTGGTGTTATGCAGAGGATTACAGTTCATTATACTCTGCTGGGCAGTTACTGGAAATAACCCCCTGCAGTTAAGGGCCTGACCCAGCACCAACTGAGCTCAGAAGTTTTCAGTAATTCCTATATTCTCTGGACCAGAAAAACTCATTGTTACCCTTTCTCATGTAAGTAATTCAAAGTAAAGCGTTCTACATGCCTGGAAATCTGCACCTGGGCCCCAGGGATGTGCAGTGTCACCCTCTGCCTCTTCCATGCCCTCCAGCTGTTTCAGAGCACCGAGCAGAGAGGGCTCACAGCTTTTTTATTCAGCTCTTTCTCTCTGTGGGGAGAGAAAGGTAAGCCACCAACTAGACACCAAGCCTTCCTCCTATGAAATCAGCCTGAGACACCTCTGGACTTGAGGAAGATTTGCATAAGGCTCTGTTTTAGCCCAGCAAGATATTCAGTGATGCAGGTGGATTTTTTCCTTTATTTTATAGCTTCATTTTTTGCCAAGTTAAAAACAGATATCATCTATGAATATCTATTCATGCATAGTTTCTTTCCTCTTCTTTCTAGAATTAATATTCACAGAATACAAAAATTGTTAAATCATACCAAACACCAAAACCACGTAGTCTCTGAGTAAACCAGTCTTGTTTTAGGATAATCTTCCTCCTACTGCTTTTCTCCAGTGAGTCACTGGCTGTGTGCTGAGACTCAAGCAATTCCTAAGTGGCATTAGAGGGACATTTCTGAAACCTCCACTTAACAGGCTCTTTAAGCATATTCATTTTTAAAAAGCCACTTCACAAGATCTCCTCTTCCTGAAACTGAGGCTTAAAAAAAATCAAATATGATGAATAAAATTAATGAAAGGGTACAGAGTGTAGGGGAGTTCCTTGTGAAAAGTTTCTTCAAAAAGTAGAAAAAAGGAATTTGAAGGCTACTGTGCAGGGAAAGTATTGTTTATAACAAACTGTGATATGCAAAGAAAATTGGCCAGGTGAAAGCATATGATTGTGTTACAGCAAATGCCAGCTAAATTAATATCTGGCACTAAATAAATCTCTTAATAAAATTACTGCATTCTAGTACCCTACACACTCTGCATATGTAATAAAACTCTTTAAAATGAATAGCTGATAAGAAAATGAACCTGTTCAGGGAATGAATAAACACACTTTCGCATACACACACAGAAATACCAAATGGTGAAACATTCTCATAGTGATTATCAGACTGTTAAAATAATAACCCTGTGAAACAAATAAATCTGCCCCACAGCAAATTATGTCTCTGCTGTACTTATGGTGAAACCTTCTACAAACACCTGATAAAGGAATAAACCTTTTAAAGGAATAAATTGGCTGTACAGTAAGGTTATCCGCAGATTTACACTGGACTGCAGTGATAAACCTTCTTTTTCATTAGTCCAATAGATCATAGGATATACAGTACTTACAAATGTTTCAGCATTAAATATAAGCTGGAACACTCTGCTGTATGTATGCATTTGAGGGCAGGGGGTCAATAAATAGACTGAATGTTGCTTCACAAAATATCTGTCAGTGTGCACTAGCAGAATACCTGATGGAGAGATGAGCTGGCTGTAAAACATCCCCTGCACACCCAAACCTTCAGCCCACAAACACTAACAGGCAGCCTGGGGTTCAGCAGGGCTAAAAATAATGAGTTATTTAAATGCTTAACACCACACACACAGAATATAAAAAATAAAGAAATAAATTTTAATATACATTTCTGCTGGTGGATTTTAACATTTCTAGATATGTCTGGCCCAAGAAATGGGCAGACCCAGTGCCAGAGACCTGTGCCAGGCTCTGAAAAACCAACCTGCAAGAAATGCTGTGAGCAAAGGCTACAGTAGAACTACAAGCCCTCCCCATGGCCATGGCTCCCAATATGTCCTTGCATTTCTCCTACACAGAAAAGGAAATGAGTCAGGATCAGGTCCCAGCTCCATCTTGGGGGACAAGAGCTGCTTCTTAATCATAATCTCTAAAAAAATGCAGAAAATTACATTTCTCTCAGGAAAAAAAATCCAAAATTATCACTGCTGTTATCAGATGAATCCTACATTAAGTATGGACAGTTTTGAGGGTCAGAAAAAAGAGATTCATCACTCCACTGCCCACTAGGCAACCAAAAGGAAGACAGAAACAATCCTTGTTCATAGAATTATAGAATGGTTTGGGTTGGAAGGGACATTCAAAGGCCATTTAGTTCCAACCCCCCCCCCCCTGCTATGGGCAGGGAAGCCTTCCACCAAACCAGGTTGCTCAAAGTTTGGTCCAATCTGACTTTGAACCCTCCCAGGGATGGAGCATTCCATCCCAATTATCCCTCCCAATTTCTGGCAGACACTTTTGGTGGCAGCATTTGAGACTCAAATGCTCAGAGCAGCAAGGGCACAGAGGAGTTCTGCACGGGAAGCACAGAGCATCCTCTGCCTCTGGTCCTACCACTGCCCCTCCTCTCCTCAGGCAGCCAAGTGCATCCTCAACCTCGCGGTGTCAACCACATAACTAGCTTTAATAAATTCGTAAAAACACACACTAAACAAAAAAATGTAAAAGCTACACATGTTTAAATTCCTAAGGAGCAGAGGCAAATCAACTTCCTGGATCAGTCTGTTGACTCAGCTCAAGCCCTGAGATAAAAGGTGGTAAAGAAAAGGAATAAGAAAGAATGAGAAAACTTCTATGTTCTTGCCACTCTTCCAGAAAGGGGAGGGACAAGCAAGTAATGTGGAGAACAACTAAGATGAAATGTGATGTTGAAATGAATAAGTAAGTTCATTATATTCTACAACATGATAAGACTTTGCAGGCCTGATTACAACATTAAGGGACGGTGCTGCAATATTATAAATTACAGGGTGAAGCACTCCTGTTTCTGTCTCTATATTTCTAAGGTGGGAGAAGTTAATTATTTTTATAGGCCTAGATATTGCAAGGATGAGGATATCAGAATATCTTGTCATCAACTCTAAAGACAGTGGTGAAGAAGAGGAGGAGGGGAAGGGGGGAACCACCCCATTTAAAGAAAATTATTATAAAAATACTAAAAATGATATATAGATTTTTTGACCTACATCCATCATTTTTACATGCCTAGGTACTTCATGCCTTGTCTCCATAAACCATCAGTCTGTTATTTTTCATGAGGCTGAGAGAAAATGGTCAAAACTTAAGACTTGGAAATAAAAAAATAAAATAAATATAAAAGTAAAATAAAATAAATATATATATAAAATCAACATGAGCAAAAAGGTTAATGGGAATTTGTATGATTTTATTATTATTAAGGAACACAGGGAGAAGAACAGCATTTCTAGCACTCTAAGTGGCCTGTGGTACAATCAGTAACCCTGAAGTATATTCAGCAATCTTCTTTTTTTTTTTTTTTTCAATTGCCCACCGCAGCCTATATTACAAATACATAAATCATAATGTTTCAACAAAAGCAAAATTTAATTTTCTCCTTTCAGCTGTTATCTGGGCCGGGTGGTATATGGCAGGCTGCGGCCGAGTCATTTATTACACTTGCTGAATGGATAATGGCAGGGAGAGTCTATTATACCCAGCTTTGTTAGGGCTCTGAATGTGCTACTGAAACCTGTGGCAGTCTAAATCTCTTTACATCTGTAATAGATACACAGCACTCTATTATTTCATGCCAGAGCAAAATTAAATAGTTGTGGGGAGGGGAAGGGGAGGAAGCAGGGCTGGGGGGAGCACAGGAGCTCTGGGGATGGTGCTTTGCTGAAAGTGTGTGAAAGGCAGCGGGGCCCCAGGACCCGTGCTCATCTCACACACACATTTTTGGTTTGCTTTTCAAGAAGCCAGCCTTTAACGGGGACCGCCCCTGTGCTCAGCTCATGCAGCGAGAGGCGCCTCCTCCAAGGGGGAATTTTGCAGGACAATGACAAACCTCTCATGCCCAGGCATGAAGGAACCCCAAAAAATCTTCTCTTGTGCCCATGTTCCTCCCTCCCTGAGGGTCTCCATTTGTCCTTGGCATTCAGCAGCTGCTGGTGGCCACAGCAGTGATCCCAGGCTTGGGGCAGCAGAAGGGACTCCTTCCATTCATCCCGTGCCAACACTGGCTCAGGAAAGCGCTGCCATCCACTGATCCTCCTCCGATCAGAAACTACCAAGAGGCAGCAGGCAACCTCACATCTCCTGAGCTGGTAGCCCCCTCACTAGTGGCTTGTCTGACAGCCTGCACCCAGCCCAGGAGACCTGCAACAGCACCCAGTGCCCCGAGACAGCACTCATCAGGGAAAAAAAAAGAAAATTCTGTTAATTCTGAAAATAGGAAACTCTATATTTCTGGACAAATATATGATTATTATGAAAAATTGAGTTTCCTCCTTGGACGGCTTGTTGTAAATTTTATGGGCAAGTGCATCAGCACACATGGTTTATGTACAAACCAAGGTTCACACAACCTCCTCTGGTCACGGAGTTGTGTTTGGTTTGAGTACAAGCCCAGCCTGTAAAGCAGCCCCCAGGCAGAGGTACGGGCTTCAGCACACTGGCTTCCACCAGCACAAACACACAGACAGGAGGCTGCAGGAGCTCTCCAGCTCAGTAACCTCTCACATGGGATTTGCCTGGCTGCCCAGCTCAGGAAGAGTAGGTTACAAAGAGGAAGGGCTGATTCTTCAGAGCAGGAAGGTGTTTGCTTGGTTATTAGACCTGCTGTATTCTTGACAACAGAAACCATTAGATAATGGAGGGCAGAAGGCAAAGCCTTCTGTGACAGTGTCTGCAAATAAACTTTTCAGGGTGTTTGTGGCAACAGCAGTTTTTTACACTATTCCTGTTCTGTTCCAGCACCATGGACCATGCTCTCTATATGCACTTTGTGGAGACAGGATCACATCCTTCCCACAGTGCCTCCAACCAACAGCTGCAAAGAGACAGAGCAGCCCACTGTGGCTCCAGCAGCCCCCACAACACCAGCTGGGTGGGACTTTGGGAAATGCAGTCCCTGGGCTGTATTTGAGGTATAGAATCTTATTATCATATACAGGTTTGGGCTGCCCTGGGGAACATCATCTGTCCAAGAAGACTTTGCGCATATGGGGAGGGTGACACATGACTGACTGGGTTAATGCATACAGTCGTGTTTCCCTCTGCTGGCTGGGATCAGTGGCTATGGAAATCTCTGGCAGAACTCTCTCCAAAATCTTCTTTAGCTTACCGGGTACAGACCCATGTCACAAGTTTGGTAACTGTACACGAGGCGGTTTTCATCAGATGGGCGTATCTCCTAGACATCACCTGAGCCCTAGGATGCAAAGCATTACAAAAAGTCAGCTTGTTAAAAGCCATTTCCTGGGAAATATTCCTAGGAAGCAGCTAAAGAGAGGAGTGCCTTGAAGCAAATAAAACTGGCTGGACCTCTGCTGCCCTGCATAGCATCCACGGTTAACACAGCAATGCCCTTTACAGTGCTGCACCCAAGAGACCCAAAGACAAGCAAATCAGAGCCAGAATAACAAGTTTCACTAAAGTTAGCCCAGAAGATCTTATTATTCCCCCCAATAAAAAAACAGAGTTTATCTTTTAGCTCCCCTTAACTCTATTATCAAGCAAGAATTCTCTTGCTGCTTTGCTTGTAATAGCATTGTCCTCCTCTCAGATAACAAGAAGAGACTTACCCCATCCTCCTACCTGCCAAATCTTCTACCAATCTCAAGCAAGAGGATTAAAACTGCTACTGGGTGAGGCTGTAGATGCTCTGTGCCTGCTCACTTTTTAGAAAACCATCTTATCTATGCTCAGAGAAGTAAAGGCTGTTCCCTCAATGTGTCGCTTTGTTATCGTGAACGGGCTCTTTCACCATCACGCTTCCGAAGCAGATTGATTCAATCTGCAGATAGCAGTGTCCCACTCCCAAGAGGAGCTAAAAGCCCCACAACTCCAAACGTTACAGCAGAACATTTTGTCTTTTATCATTATAAGGGCTCACACAGGGGAGTAGGTTGTTTAGTGCTTTTCTCTTGGTAACATAGCTGGGGAAGGACTGATAGTTCCTTGATTTTCAGGGGAAATCTATTGACTATTAGGTAGTGACTCCCATTTGTTTCCATGCTCTGAGTCATAGGATGCTTTGGCCTGGAAGGGACCTTAAAGATCATCCAGTTCCAGACCTCATGCCACGGGCATGGACACCTCCCATTAGATCAGGTTGTTCGAAGCCCCATCCAACCTAGCCTTGGGTATTTCTGGGGTGGGGCAGCCACAGTTCTCTAAGCAACCTGTTCCAGTGTCTCACCACCCTCCCAATAAAGAATTTCTTCACAATATTTAGTCTAAACCTGTGTTTTATCTGTTTAAAGCCATTCCCTCTCATGCTATCAATCCATGCCCTTATCAAAACCCCTCTCCAGCTCTCTTGTGACCCCTTTAGGTTCCACAGGCTGCACTGGTGAGCAAGGAGGTGCAAGGAGACATGTCTGATTCATGGAATTTTTAACTCCCTTTTGTGACCACTGCAAATCTCTAGTACTGATGACTGTCTGTCCTCATGTTCTCATTATTAGGAAGCCAACATTTTGTATCCTGCACAAGACCATCAACGCCTCAGCTTCCAGATAAAATCACGTCTTTATCCTTCCCTGCTGTGAAGTTGTATTGAAATATATGACAGAGTGTCACTGATGCTCTCCCAAAGTATCAGAGCCCAGCCCTGAGTTGAAAAGACCTTTTGGACAGATTTTCTGCATCTTTTGAATTTTTCAAGGGCAAAGCATGCAAGCACAGCTTTGATAGTAAATGCATTAGAATGGCTGTATATCATCAGCCTGAAATGGAGGATTAGTTCTAACTTGGATTCAACATTTGAAAAAGTCCACTTGCATCAGATTGTTTGTGAATTTCACCAATTTTGTGCTTCTCATTCATGAAAGAATTGAAGGATAAGTAGCACCACAGGGCATGAAAACAAACTGTTCTTGTTGATAAGCTCATGGAGGCCAAGTGCCTCAACAAGTTAACCCACACACTGATGGCATTACATATGTTCCCAAGACTGTTTGGCACTTCCTCAGGGTTTTGCAAATTTAGTGGTGACAGAAAGGTGAAAAAATTAGGATCTGAACATCTGCCCTCCTAAAAAAAACCAAGGGTGCAACTCCTGCTTCAGTATTCTGAATTTTTATTTCTTAAGTCCTACTGCTTCATGAAATGGTGAGGCCAGGCAAAGGAGTACAATTTGCCACAGAATAAAAATATTTCCCTTTGTAAACTTTTCTTTTAAGACAATCTGGTATTAACCTTCTTATCATCTTTTAACTCTTCTCTGAACCTTCCTCAATTGCTGCCAATGATATTCAATAGAAATGAACTTCAAGAATAACTGTCCCTTGTGGGACTTTCTCTGCTGTGAGAACTTTCTTTTCACTGAACACCACTTCATTCTCATCCCTCATCAACTCATTCTCATATTTCTTACTCAGAACAAAAATTTCCCAGCTATTTCCCCTCCATATTATATACCCATTTTCCTGGCACTTCTTATTCATTTCTCTTCTGGATTCTCATATAATAAAAGTATACCAGCTCCCAAATATTGTCCATGAAAATTTTTTTAACTTCTTTTTCCACTTAAAATCTTTGTTAAGGATAACCAGAACTCAACAGTATATACAATTATCATATCTATGCCCATATTATACACAAAACTGAAAAAGCAGTTGCAGCATCTGTCGAGTAAAAGACTAAGAAGGAACGGGTCACTTTGGTTAATTGGCTTTCCACATCACTTTTACCCTTCCACAAAAAAGTTCTGGTATTAGGAGAAGCCATCACTGAAACTGCTGTGGTAACAGTTTCTGGACTAGTTGAGTACCCAGATTCTCACAGAATAAAGGTATTTGAGCAAGGCTCCAGAAGTTCATCAGGAACATGATGCAAACAGTCAGGGCTGGGGCATCTCTGTAAGCACATCTCCTCCTATTCTCTAGTAACTACTGTGTCATACAGAAATGTGATGGGCACTTTTATGGTAGTGAGACTCCCCAAAGAAATCTCTAGGTGGCTGTCCTCAGGTTCATTTGAAAGTCTGTGGAAACTGAGAACCTGCCTCCCTGTAGGTCCTTTGGGAAAACTCCATCCTGAACCATTGAAGACGTCTCATCTGTACCTCATGGCATATTGTATGAAAAATTACTTTTGTTTGGCACTACGGTAATTGCTCCAGTCTCAAAGGAGGTTGCATTGCCCCTGTCCTCAGCACTGCACAGAAAGCCAGGAAAAAATTATTATTATTATTATAAGGTTCTTGTAATTTATAATCTAAACCAAGAAGAAAGGAAAACAGTATCAGAAAACACACCCAACAAATGATCATGTAGAGAGTTCAACTGATGTAAAACAGATTCCCACCCAAAAAAAAATTTAAATTGAACCTCAGCTCCCAATTTCTTGACAGGAAACACACAAATCTAGATCTCTGTCCCACGTATTTCATTTCACTCAATGAAAACACAAAGCAAATTTTATAAACATGTATTTGAAAAGAAATAGGAGCATACTGATAGCAAAAAAACAGACATGATTTTTCAAATAGCAAAGATAAAAACAGACACACAAACTTCTAAAAGAAATGCTGCTGGTGTTAACCATGGTTGGAACAGTGATCACAGCCACTTGCCTCTTCTGTTTGCAAGGCTTATGTGGGTCCCACAGGAACTTCCATTTAAATAGGGGAGGGATTTCATCTCTAAACAACAAGACTAGTGTCAGATGTAGCTGACACACCAGGCGTAAAGGTTATAATTTCATGAGGCTTGAATGTTTTTTAATTTCAACCAATTAAATTAAAACCTCAGTCTGAGGGCCATAGCGCATGGTCCCTGAAATGACCATTTACCATATACATCAGAAACTCAAGAGGTTTCCTTTTCTGTGTTATTTCCTCAGCCCAGTGACTAGATGAAAGGAAATCACTGAAGCGTGAGCACTATAACAATATAAAATAAAATCAGAGATGAAGGTTTCCAAGGGATATTTTTTTAATGCTATTACACTGCTTAATTTCAAAGCTACATGCTCAAACCCATGTTTTCTGTTGAGTCCCGTTAGACTGTAAGAAAAGAATTTACTATGTAGATTTGTAATTATTTCTTTGTAGGGAACATAGCAGTTTGAAGTACCTTGTATTAAATGAATTCTTTAGACTTCTCAGCTAAAGAATCACACACTTTTTGCAGCATAAATAAAATGGCTGAATAAGAAATGTGCAATATTTTTGAGATTCACAAGAAGTACGGGATCCAAGATCCCCCTCCTCCCCACCATGCCAAGGAATTTAAAAGTCGCATAGACTTTCAGGACTCCAGCAGTAAAGCTTTAAGACACCTCTCCAATTGCTCTGTCAGCTGCAGACCCTGGTTTCATGAACATATGTCTACAAGGAGACATTTCCATTTTTGCAGCTTTCCCATGAGGCTTTACCCACTTATTACCAATGGCAAATATTAATGCAAAGTTATTGACCCAAATCACAAGATATTTGTATTGCAGCTCTTCCATGCATTTGAACACCAAAAAACTCCTGACTCATAAGCAAGGCCAATTTCCTACCAGAAAGAGCAGGAGGAAAAATAAAACAAGTAATTCCTTGCATCAACATTTTCTTCTATACAAGTTCACCACATTTCCTACAATATTAAATTGTAACCCTCTAAAACAGCAGTGTGGAAAGGCCACAGGCAAGAAAACCACTACATGCCAAGTGCTTCTGGCTTCACACAAGGAGGAGATGCATAATACTTGGACATAGATGAGCTTCAACAGTCTACCATGGCTCAATAAACAAGAATCCAGATAATTCCTGTTTTGCTTACAAGGTTAATGCATGGCCCTGAACAGGTCATTCTCACTTATCATTAATCCTGTTTTTCAAACAGAGAAGCTGATATGATAACTTTTTTTTTAAATTCAAAGACACAGAGGAGATATTTGTATTAGTTCTGCTGATGTTAATGCTGAAGGAACAACGCACTTCCCAAAAAAGAACCTACAGTAAATAGATATCAGCCAGTGGCACTTATAGATGTTTCCCTAATCTTAGATACTCCCTGCCTTAGAAATCATTTAAAACAACAACTGTACAGAATACATCCAGACTACAGGCTGGTATTTAATTTCTATGTCTCCACATTTTCAAGACAAAGATCATCCTCATTAGTCTATCAAGAAATTCTAAAATACAGGGAGGTCTGAGATATGAAAATTACTGCTAATAAGAAATTTCTGTGACTTCTGAGAGAAAATCTTAAGAACTGATCATGTTACTATTTTCTTCTCAGTTTCTATTCTGAGGTAAACCCTACAAGACTCTCTGCAACTGAGCACTAGGAGCTACATAAACATACAGTAAATCACAAGTTCTCACCTCTCCCAGAACTGAAGGAGATTTCAGTGTTCGATTTAGCAATCACAAATGAGTTTTGATTCAGATAAGAAGGAATCCTTCCTGTTGATAACAGTGAAAACATGAAAGCAAAAATCTGTTGAAAATTACAATCAACAATCTGCAGTTTAAAAAAATGAAGTTGTTTCAGTAAACTATATGTTGATTCCGTTTTAACAGTAGACAACAGAATTTGGAATTATACTAAGGAATTCCTGTTGGGCCTTAAATATAAGGAGATAACCAGGGAGTAAACATATCTTTTCTCACTTTCTTATCTTCAGTCCCACTTTAATTTCCCCTTCCAAAAGTATTCATATTACAGCAAAGAGGATTACAGGAAAAAAAAACCCCAAAGAATTGGCAATAGCGGGTAATGGAATATAAACACTTTCACCTCAAGGTCATCAATTAAAATCCAGTCCCAAGTGGTAGTGACTAAACATCATTACCCTCTGATAGTTGTTCAATTGCATATTTAAAATGGAGTTTCAGTTCTCCAAGCACTGCAAAAGCCCCTGCTGGGGCTCACACAAGCTGATCAATGCTCTGGTGATTTTAGAAAAGACCCCAGAGAGCTGAGATCATGTGGAGAACAGAGATTGCATTGGGGTTTGGTTGTTTGGTCTTAAACCCCTCCTAGCTCCTCTCTACATGAACTCTGATTAATATCTTGCTATGTCCTGTTCTTCCCAGCCAATGTGCTCAGTCCTGTGCCTTGGCCTCCCTCAGGAGCGCTGGAGAAGGTTTTGGAATGCCCTAATTGCAGCCTTCCAGTACCTGAAGGGAGCCTGAGTGAAAGATGAAGAGAGAATATTTACAAGAGCTTGGAGTGAAAGGACAAGGGGGACGGCTGTAAACTGGCAGAAGGCAGGTTTAGATTAGATTGGGAAGAAATTCTTTACTGTGAGGGTGCTGAGGCACTGGAATGGGTTGCCCAGAGGAGTAATGGATGTCCCAAGCCTGACAGTGTTCAAGGACAAGCTGGATGAGGCTTTCAGCAACCTGGTCCAGTGGAAAGTGTCCCTGCCCATGGCATGGGGGCTAGAACTGGATAATCTTCAGGGTTCATTTTAACACAAGCCATTCTGATCCTACAACTGGAGTAACTGGGCTAACTGCAGAATGCATACTTCAGATGCCGGTAAGATGCTTTTTCTTGCTCTTCTGGTGCATCTTGGACAGAAAAAGAGATTTTGGGACTGAAGTTACTTCAACTTTCTCCATTCATCCTCAGTTTTACACAAGAGGCATCTAGGTATCTGGTAAAACCTGGAATCACCTCAAAATGGAGCTCAAATACCTGCAAAATACCCAGGATGATGTCGTGGAAGTGGTGAGTGCTGTTGATCTCATTGTACTCACCTGCAGGTGAAGATGAGCTTCTGGTGCCAGGTAGCTACAGACCCTCATTTCCAGATGTGGACAGCAGGGAGATGTGATTTTTGCAGAACATCTGCAGCACTTTTAGTAGCTGCATTTCAGATGTTTGCAGCCACCTCCAGCTCAGCCACTCCATGATGATTCCTCAAGTGTCTCAGGGCAAAGGCAGCTTCAGCCACCACAAAGCTTGCAAGATTGGGATAATTGTTAAACCTCCTTTCATAAACCCATGTTGAGAACAGCTGAAAACCAGGCTTATAGCAGAGATACTCCTGAAGCTAAAATTCTTTGTGCAGGCCATCAGTGTGCCCAGACAGAGGGGAGGGGTGGTAGAAAGTCTAACTTATACCAATGTAGATTCCCTCCAGATTCCCATCTTTAACTGGCCTGACCTTTTCTAAAAGGGTTACATCACACACAGACCTCAGCTATTACCCCCTAAATGCTATTTTCTGTACTCTAGAAACCTCACTGTAATAATCCGGTGACAAACCTTGTTCTGAAAGCCACCCATAAGCAGAACAGGGCCACTTAAGAGTTTCTGTCCAGAGTGAACAGGGAAGCCACAGCCCTCCTGCCCATATTATTCCTTTTCTTAGATTCACAATCTGGGAAGGAGCCAGAGATTCTAAACAAAGATAAGGTGTAAAGAAGTAGACACGACATTAAAGAAATAAAATCCATATCAGGGCAATAATGGTCATAAAGCAATAAAGTGGATGTATAATAGTTCCTGGACTTTTAATTTGTGACTAATTTGTTGCACAATGAGGTTGCAATTTTCTAATTGTGATTGCCATTTTAATTTTACTCATGGCTGTGCAACTAACAATGTATAGTCTAGTAATTAAAATTAATTGTACCTTCACCTGCATATTTCTATTAGGCTGTTAAATTTAGTCAGTAGGCTCAATGATTTTGTTCTCTGAGAGATGCTGAATTCATTTCAGTGAGCCCAATTATGTTACACTCTGTAATTCCTGTATGAAAAACAAGCATTTTACTTTAATATGAGGAGTTGCTACAATCCCATTTTTAAAATTGCATATTCAACACCAGAATTCAGGCTGACAGGAGATACATGTAACGGGCTTTTTCTTTTAAAAATAAACTGCTTGAGAGGTACCTTTTACAAAACTAGCAATTACAGCCCCTAGGAAGAAATCCAATGAAAACTCAACTAGATCATTCAATTAATTTCATGAACAATTAACAGATGTCTCCCTAACCACACACACATGGTTTAAATTCAATCAGAATTTTATGACAAGCTGCACATTACATATTTGAAGCCACAGTAACAGTGACACAATAAACTGTTTCAACACCGAGGCAAAACTATGAAAACCCATGTTGTCACACAGGATCCTTTACAGTCATGCCCCATCTATGCAGAATCCATAGCACTTCAAATCCTGTCATGAATTTTTCTCCAGAAAAGGGCATTGCTCATTTTCACACCGCAGCCATAGTTCCTGGCAAATGCAGGACTACCAAAATACGATGTAGTGAGTTAATCACCAGTGGTGATATTTCTCAAACTGACTTGTAGCCTTGTCCAGAGCGCAGCTGTAGCAATCCACTGCAATTCCTCTTAAACCCCTGAGTGTTGTGCAGATTTACCCTTGGGGCCCCAAAAGAGGCATTGGACTCCTCTTCCTTGAAGACTCTCAAATGTCTCAAAATAAAAACAAAAACTGGATAGTGCCATGTAGGTCCATGCAGGTTAATTTAACCCTTTTATTATGGCTGGGATATCCTGGTTGTCAAGCAACAGAAAACTACTTGATGTCAACATGCTCTAAAGTGTTCTAATTAAACCTCTGCTTGTCTATCATAGCAGGTCCAAGATGCTGAAGGCTGCTTTTACAACGTGTGTGAACTTCAGGGTCAAAGCTCTAAGAAGGGAGAAGAGAGACTGGAATAAATAAATCTGGTATAATCTCAAGATTAGCACCTGGAAGCCAAGATGGAGCAGTTATATTGCACCAGTCAGAGCAAAAACTAAATTACAAATTGTCACTAAGCGGCAAAATTTCCTTCTTGTGTGGAGAGAATCAGTGGCAGATGTAGATACCTGACTTCTCTGATAATGAACCCACTATGTAAAAGCAAACCACTTGACATATTGGCCCTTTTTGGTCTTTTATAAATCAACAGATGAATAAAAATCTCCATTTGTCAAGTTAAAGCACAAAGAATGTTTACTGAAAAGTTGTCAGTGAACTGCTACTCCATCAGAATCTAATAAAGAAAAGCAAAGTGAGATCATGTCAACATTCAATCTAGGTTTTGCATTACTATTAATAACATGCAAAAAGTATAGTCACATGATTTTAATAAATACCAACAAAACTTGCATTACCAAGAGTTATGTGGACCACAACTAAAGCAGAGATTATTTTTTAATCATAATAATTTCTTACTGTTAAATTAAACTGAAAATAATCATAATCAAGAAGAAAAATATCTACAAAAATTAATACAGACAAATATTATTATATACATTAAACAGATTTAAAGTCGGAAAACCCCTAACTCAATATCCAGAGTTAAAATGAGCACCCCTCTTGAACTCTTTTCCTGGTAAATGCAGCAAGATATAACAAAACAACATTCCTTTAACCTCTTTTACCCTGCCTGGCCAGTGCACATCTTCACCATCTCCCTACTTACCCACCCAGCAGCTGCACAACCCTCCTGCCCTTGTATCCCTCGCTATAACCAAAGGAGAAACTCCTTGGTCACTGGGAAGATGCTTTGCAGTGAGTAGGGCTCTGCTGCACCGGTTGTGCCATTTCCTTCTCTGCTCCTGTTTTTAAACTGGAGCCAATGGCACTGTCTTGGCAAGCACTGAACATATAAAATCAGTGCTAAATCTTTCACTCTCCTCCAAGGCATTGCTCCTTCATTCCTCTGGCACAAAAACAGTTTACTGTGAACTGAACTGCCACTCATCCCTTTGATTTTTTACCATATACCCTTCATTACTATTTTCCCATATAAACCATTGTTAAATAACAACAGGACCTTCTCATAACACTCAAAATAATTGGCTATTTTGGATGATATTATCAAGACTGTTTAATGTGACTTGGGTGAGTGACTGTTATTCATGCAATTCACCATTAGCCCCTTGACCTGGATCATTGCTGGAGCAAGTTTTATGAGCTTAATTGCATTCCCCCCCTTCCTGTGTAAATTAGTCTGCACAAATAAAATTTCCTACTTATTGTGCATCATCTTGTTCACAGTTATCTTCTTCCCAGACATCATCTTCACAGTTATGAAAGTCTATTAAAAACCAGAACAAAACTCCAGTTGTATTTGCTAAACTGTATGAAGCTGAAAAATAAACCAGTCAAAGTGTACCAGCTATTGTTATTTTATTAAATGAACAAAAGGGCTTTTGTTGATCACGATTATATGTGACCAGACAAGGAAAAAAATCCATGAGAGATGGTGGAGACAGAGACTAAGAGCTACTACAGCATTGGAAATTACAAAGCTTACTGTGGGGGTCTATATTTGTTATAAGATGGGCTGTTATCTTCAATCTAAAAGCGACCTTGATAAAGTATCTTTTGACACTTTTACTGCTCCTTTAAATGAAATATTCCCTATATCTTCAAGAATCAGCTTGAGTGGAATTGACTCAGTAGCTCAGCTTTACAAAGACAGGGGAAACATTTTCTAATTTAAAAGAAATTTGAGAAAATAGTTCCATTCCCCTCTCTATTATCTCAGCATTCTGGAGCTTAGGTTCTGAAACATCAACATGCACAGTTTGCTTTACAATCCTTCTGCAGAAATTAGCTGACACCCATCAATGTAGATAACAGAAAGCAGTGGCATTAACACTTGAGAGTGCATTAATCTTTCCCAAATTAAAATCTGCACCACAGCATTTAAGATTGAGGCCACCATGGTTCAGTGCTGTTTGACCGCCAATTTTGATAAAAGTGTTTTAAGAGAGGTGAGACTTAGATAAATTGCCCATGGTTACACAACAGCAGCGAGGGTAAGTGCTCAGTCTATTGGCTGCCATCACAGTGGGGTGTCACAGGCTTTTGCATGTTTGCAGAAACACAAAACAGAAGGAAAAGCAATACATTGCACTATATTTCTTGGAGGTGATATCAATATTGTATTTCATTGGTGGGAGACAAATATACTTTCACATTTGAGTATCTGAAGATAAAGGCACCTTTGGTTGTAAAACAAATGGATATTTTCCCCAGTTCCCAAGCCAGTCACTTTCTCTTGAGTTTAAATGCAATCTGCCTGTGCTGAGTGGGTGAGTTAATCTTCAGAGATAACACTCATATGTAGTTCTCAATCCAGGTCTCTATGAAATGAGCTTTCCAGTCAACACACAGCGAGCAAATCTTTTTTTACCACGTGGTGCAATTTGCACTGGCCTGAGTCCTGCTGACCTCAAGAGTGATGCTCAAAATGGACCTGGGTCTAAAATTCAGTCCAAGTCTCTCAGCTGAATCACTGCTAACATATAGAATATATCTATTCTCTGCTTACCCTGTTTCAAAGGTTTTGAAATTCCTATTCTTGTGTTTTCAGAAAAAAACTCCTAGTAAAGTACTCAGAGATCTCTGAAAAAAGCCACAGTTGTCCCAGTGTTTTGAAACTATTATTTCACTGCCGGACAGAAGAATGTTGGAACTCTGCACGACTTTCAGTCAAAATTCATTGAGTTCCTGGGATTTTTCAGATAACCTCAAAGTCCCACAATTTTATCAAATTTGTATTCAGTCTGAAATTTTTTTCGGTCCAAGAGCTCAAATATCTCTGTAACACTATTAGTTATTAACAGAACTGAGAACACATTTTATTTCTTGACCCCAAAAGCTGTACCCTAAGACTTGATTCTTGTTCTGCAACAGCTAGGATTTTCACTTGGATTACTTGTTTTCTTACGCTATTTTAATGTGTTATTGTGAGGACAAAGCATTAGAAATTAAAAGGAGATAAAACACTGATTCATGTACTCACCTAACAAAATACACCATAAAATACAATCAGTCTGCTATTTCAGTTCTCTGCAAAATTTGGAAAGCAATTAAAACAATGAATTAAATTTCTTTTTGTACTACAATTATCGCTTTTGCAGAAAAGCAGTCACTGCCAAGAGGTTATCCCAGAGAAATTGGAACCAGATTCCATGGCTGCTCTTTGCTAAGGGCTGGGAGCTGATGTCCATGGTGGAGGAACTGTGAAGAAAAACGCCAGGGACCAAGTCCCTCATGCCAGCTCATTTCTGACTTGCCACAGCCAAATCATTTCACTGTCTCAGCATCAGGCCCTCCCACCTATGACAATATAATCATAACCCTACTTGCCAGATCTGTGAGGGTTATGAAAAGGAAAAATCTAGGAAGTGTTTTGAGATCACAGAATCCTTAAGGTTAGAAAAGACCTCTAAGATCACTGAGTCCAGCTGCTAACCTGGCACCACTGTGTTCACCACTAAACTGTGTCCACAAGAGCCACATCCAAATGCCTTTTGAATACTTCCAGAGAAAACCGCTGTGAAATCATAACAGTATAAACTGTATGAAACAAGCTTTTCCAGGAGAAACTAAAGATCGATTGAAACACTAAGAGTTAAAGCCCATGTCACCAGAGCTTTTGCCTTGGAAATCTTTTGCTTTCAACTGGCATCCTGTGCCAGTATTCATTCTGAATCTCCAAATTCTGGATTCAAGCTCTTTTTACATTCTTTGCTATTTATTTTATTCAAGCATATGTGAGCAAACAAACCAAATTAGAGTAGCCTTATGTATAAAAGCATTTAAAATCCAAGTAATCAAGTTAAGACATTCATGCCATGAATGATGTGATGGAGTTCATCAATTGGCTCTACTACAACAACTAGGGTAGATACAACTAAAATGCTATGAAAGATGCCTCAGCCCCTAAGGTTTACAGTGGCATAAGTAATCAGAAAAAAAGAGGTGGGGAAAAACAAAACCAAGTGGAATTGAAAGTGTGTGTCCTTATATTTTAGGTGCCCCAAGATTTAAATCTTGGATTACTAGGAAGACACAGAAAATTTTGGGGTGAAAGCAGTAGCTAGAAACTCCTCTCTTTCTGGGTGACAGAAACATGTTTTGTCAAAGCAGGGGACACAGGAGACAGACCCCTCTCCAGAGTTAGTGAAGGGCAGCAGATCAAAATCCTGGAGCAAAGTCCAGGAGCTACAAACTTGTACAAAATTCACCACCACCTCCTCCCGAAGCCAATAGTACTTCCCTGACCCTACCTGAAAATAAACCACCTGACTTCTTAGGAAGCTAAATCAAAATGAGAGGCTGCATTGCACATGACTTCAAGCTTAGTTGAGGACATGAGAGCAAATAAACCCTTTGGTGATGGAGTTGGTCATGTTATACAGGGCATTACTAGACATTATTGTGGTGATAAGGAAAAAAATGAAGAAAAAACAAGAAAAATATTTTTTAAAGAGAAAATAAGAAAAAGAGATGGCTGTTTATCTTTTAGCTATAACATAGCCAGACATGTTACACCCAAAAACAGCTTAGACTCTTCTGTTTTTCTTGGGACTCTTTTTCATTTGAAAATCAAACTAAATTTAACTGAAAGTAATGAATATTTCGTTCTGTCTCCAGGGATCTTGTGAGAGCTCACAAGGCTGCCAGGGACAAATGGTGATAATACAGCTCCTAGAAATAGTTTGGTTCAATCTGGAGACTTGATTCACAATATGAAAGCAGGGAGTAAAGCAGATGCTATCAGCCTGTGCTGATTAGACTGGCCAATGTGATATCAATTATTATATTTCTGATTTAAAACCTTCCTGCTGATCTGACTAATCTGTGCTATTAGAGGCTTGAATAATTAGACAAACTAGGTTGAACATTAAGCTGAACTGTCCCTCTGAAGAAGTGGTGGATAAGCCAGAGGACACCAATCTTTGCCTTAGATGCAGAAAGACAGCAGGACAATCCACCAAATTAGATAAGCAAGAATCCTACAGAAATGGAAACCTGGCTGATAGAACAGATGAACATTCATTGGAATGGACTATGGTAACAAGAATAATTGGTAACAGCTGTAATTGTAATTTATTATTTCATTAGAAGTCCCAGCACATTAAATATTGTACTTCTGAGATTCGTTATCATCAAATGGCCAGCTCTGGCTGGGGTCTGACATGGGGTGTGAGACTCAGAAGATGCAATTTGCATCTCCAGATGGATTTCTATACCCATCATGCCAGTCACTCCAGCAACACCTTATCTGGGTGGGACTGAACATACTGGAGAAGACACACTGAAATTACAAAGAATCAGGACCGTTCATGCGTCCAAATAAGAAATTACAGTTCTGAAAAAGCAAGTGGGGCTGCAACCTGAGCAGTATCTCTGTGCACCCCATAACAAAGCACATGAGTAAGGACTTCAGGGCTGCTGGTCATACAGCTGAAGAGGCTGAAACCATCCAGGAATCTGGAGTGACCAGAGACACTGTAAATTGTCTGCACATTAAGTGTAATTCGTTAAATATAAATGTATAACTTGAAGTCAAATAAACTCACAATTCCCCATTGTATGGAAGCACACAGCTTCCTTTGAGCAGCCAGGGATCCTGCATGAACATCTGAGGCTGAATCTTAAGCTCATTCAAGTTACAAATAATGGTATTCACTGCAGTTGTGTGAAAGTGACCTGCATGTTCCTGATGCATGGAAGGTTGGGATGGAGTTGTTAAATCCAAGAAGCAGCTAGGGTTTAGAGATTTGCAACTGCACCAAAAGCACTGATAAAGAACGGTTGATTTCTCTCATTATGTAAAACGTGGATGCTCTTGTCTTGGCCAAAGAGGTAAGAGCATAAGATTTCCTGCTACTTACAGGTCGTTTGGTTGAAAAACATTGTCCCTTTGCAGTTTGGTCTATTGGCAATTAGATAACAAATACAGGACATGTAGATGGAGTCAAAAACATTGCTGTGCTTTACAGCCTGCTTGTACAATAACTCTCTAGCTGGCAATGCAAAATGAAAAAAAAAAAAAATCCCAAATAAAAACCACAGAGCAGAACTGTAAAGCAGCAAAGCTCTGCTGATTTCAACAGAGCTGTGTGAATTTACTGAGGGTTCTGTCCCTTACTGGTGAGTTTTGAGGCTTCTATAATTAACTAAGAATATTCATTAAAAGTGCCTTCTCCATGCAAGGTTTGTTTCCCATGCAAATTTTATGTCTCTTCCAAATCAGGGTCCATGTGAATGTGAAATTCATGCCAGAAACATGAGACTTTTTGGAGATGCAGGTAGAGAGGGAGCTGTGCAGAACACGAAGGGGATATTGGGATATCCAACAGAAAATACCAAACAAAGATGTCTGCAAAAATTCTGTTGTGATTTTAGATTGATCGAACACACAAAGAAATGAAATATGGTATTTGTTAAACAGAGAAAGTCGTAGACTTGCAGAATCATTTAGGTTGGAAAACACCTCTAGGGCCATTGAGTCCAATCATTAACCTGGCATTGCCAAGGCCACCACTAAACCGTGTCCTCAGGTACCATATCCACACCTCTTAAATACCTCCAGAATGGTAACTCCACCACTTCCCTGGGCAGCCCTTTCCAGTGCTTGATTACCCTTTTGGTGAAGAAATTATTAATATCCAATGTGAACCTCCCATGGCAGGTCTTGAGACCATTTCCTCTCATTCTATCACTTGATTTTTGAGAGAGGAGACTTTCCCCCACCTGGCCACAATGGCCTTTTAGGTACTTGTAGAGAGCAATGATCCAAGCTTTTAGGTCAACAATTTCCAACTTTTAAATTATTGCCTGAAGTAGTAGGATTTTTTAAGAAAGTAGTTTGAGATGAGATTACCTTTCCCACTGGTGCCTACAATAAACTTTCATTAATATTTGCATGAAAAATTACTGGATTTCAAGATGCAGGACTTGAAAAGCTCAGGAGCCAGAGACACTTTCTTTAACCACTAAAACCAAGACACTTCTGGAGAAGAGTATTTCTTACCATTTGCATATAAGCACATATTTACATCATGCTGAGAGCGACTGCTACCCATGAAATGAGTGGCACAGCAAAACAACCACAATAATGACAATCTTTTCGTTCCATCACCTGCACCATGTCCCACTAATCTGTGTTTCTGCAATTCAAGCAAACATCCCAGGATCTGTCAATCTTAATATCCATCTCTGCACTCTCTCCTTCCCTGCGCTGGCTCAGAACTGTAACAGGTATCTATGTCTTGCCAAATGCAGAATTTTAATTTGAAATTAAAATTGCTGTTTAATATTAACATAAATGTGTTTTTTTTCTTGTGCATGTAGTTAAAAATTACTTAATTAAACATTTGGATGTGAACATTGAATTCTCTTAATCAAATCCCAGGCTCTGCAGTCTCCTTTAAAGCCTGATGAGCAGCACCCATGAGGTGTGTCATACATGTTTGGGTTTGTCCGTGAGGGGAACACACATGCAGCTGTACCAGGACAAACCCAGTGCATCTCACACTGTTTTACATGCCTGCCACCACTGCAAGCACAACCACCCTGTGTTCCATGATAATTGCAACAAGGTTTTGCAAATCAATTAAAACTCACATTGTCTCCTCTCTGAACACAAAGAGCACAGAAACACCATGTCTTTTTTTTCTTTTTCCCCAGCAATTCAGCCCTTCAAGTTCCATTTTTGTCACCCTTTACCTCAATGTCCACATTGTGGCTGTCAAGCCAGGAAGCAGCAATGACAGCCACATCTTGAAAAGCCATCTTTCCCTCTCAAATAATCTAGTTTGCAATGGATATCTTTACCTACTATTCTTCTATTTTCCATCTCATGAGCTGCCATGAAATTGGCATTTAAAACTAATTGTACGGTAAAACCTGGCGGATTCCAGAAGCTGTGTCTGAGATTTGTGGTGAGGCAGTGGGACCAGATTCCCCCCTGTATTAGTTTTCTGTCTGCTACATAACTGTGAATGAGTGCTAAAGGGGATTATTAGGCCCCAGTGGTGAGATAGAGTGCATATAACTAATCTGCATTGCTTATCTCAAGCAGACAGTGGTCTGTCAGGACCTGTCTACATGCCCTCCATGCTTGTCCCTTGCCTTTATTGTCTTGCTGCTGCTGTTGCTGCTGGTGGCTCTCCTGTGCTCTTATAAACAAGCAATTACTGCCCCAAACAGATGTCTGTGGCTATGATCAAATAATTCAGTTGGAGTGAAGAGGCCTTAAACAGGTCAATTCCATTCAGTTAGACATGGTATCTGAGCGGAGGCGAAAGGAGGCACTGCAGGGTGACCTGAACTTGTGAGTTATTGAGAGCAGGTAAAGTTAGGACAGCAGATAATGAATCAGCTTTTGCTGGTTAAAACTGTAAAAAATACATAAAATGAAAGCTGAAGAATTATTTAAAATCCCTTTTGCCACCAAAAATTGAATGGATTTTTTTTTTAATGGAAAAGTGAATTCCTTTACAAAGTACAACATTTTCATATTATGCATTTGAATTAATAAAAGACACATTCCTCCATGAAATGAGTCATTAGTTTATAAAGTTAAAAATTTATGTATAGAAACAGAAGAGCAGTGAGTAAGCTTGGTAGAAAAGTTTTCATTAATTCTGGTGCTGATGAACCATCATCTCCACAAAGAAAATTTGATACACATGCTTTTGACAAAGTATGATCGCCATTAAAATATTGTGCAAACTTCAGGGTTTATAGCTTGTCCGTTCAATAAATTTGTATTTAGCTTTTGTCTTCCTCAGTCTGCAGAGGAAACAATGCGTATCGGGCAGATGCTCAGGCATCAGAACAATTAATGTAGCCTTCAAAAAGAAAAAGCAAAAGGAGACCAGCTTTAAATCTTTTGTGGCTATGCACTCACCAACCACCCTACACACGATCATAAAAATACACAGTTGTTTGATGGGTAGTTATGTTAAGCTGTAACCATAACCAAAAGCCATGACCAAGGGGGCGAATTAGAGAATCCTTTTTTTGTCCCCTCCTGATTTTACAGCAAGATTTTCCATTCTGCACTGCTGTCATACAGCCACCCAAGCATAATGGCCTGATCACTATAAATTCATTGGGGATTGGGCCCAGAGAAACAAACAAATTTCCTTGCAAGACTGAATCAATACTATTCATGTTATGTCTAACTAAAATATACAAATATTCATATGCCTAGGTAAGGCTTAGCCAGCAAAAGAGGGTTGCAAACACTGGAGAAATCTGAGACAGTTTCACTCAGTTTGCCAGAAATGTCTCAAAAAACTTCTCAGACACCCCCACAATCTGGAGAGAGTCTTTACCCAAAAGATCTCATGATCTCTGGATATGGTTTTAGCAGAGATAAATATGGACATGGTTTATGTAGAAGGCAGAGAGAAGCTGGATCACGTATGAGGAAGCACCGGGAGGGATCGTGCATAAAAGCAACATCTCTGGACCTTCAACAGCCCTTTTATCTCAAAGCAGCAACAAGTTGCACAGGGTTTTCATACTCTTTGGAAAGATAAATCCTGTAGCAAGGACAGGGGCTTTATAAGACCAGAAGATGAAGAAGCAGAGCTGTAGGTGCCCTTTCATGGGAACTGAGGACAAAACAAGAGGTAAACAAAAATTGGTAGGCAAATCCAGAATATATTAAAATTTTGAGAGACTGGCATTCTGTATGCAGATGGAATAGACAGAGACAGATGTAAAGATAGGAAAATGGGAGATAAGAGAAGGACTGAGAAGAGGACAAAAGGCAAACAGGTCTTTGGGACTGGTGAGGCAACACTAGAGAAACATTATCAAGGCTGACATCTACATTGAAGGCTGAGTTAGAGACACTAAAGAAATTATTTAATGTTTATTACCAAGAAAGATCATAAAATAGGTTTAAAATTTAGTCTTGTGATGGAGTACAGTTTACTGTGGGGAGCTAAGCCATTGCTGAAAGGAAGAAATTTCCTGAAGCTATGGTCCAATTTCCAGTTAATTCCTTGTTAATCTTAGTGTAGTCAGGACCACAGGCCTTAACTTTGGAAAAGGAGACAATATCTGGAAACTTTATGTACTGGTTTGAAAAGATAGGTGTCTGCTAAGGAAGGCAGGAGCTTCCCTTGAAATGGAAAAACATGTAAACCCCACCCCCGCTCCAAATTATTATAATCTTGAAATCAAGGGGCTCTCAAGCACAGACATTGGAATAGGAATTACTTCTTTAGTTCTTTACTAGGAAAATTAAAATAAAAATGCTGTAGTACAGAAAAAAACACTGACAGAGGCAGAATATAACCTGACAGCCTGTTGCTCAGGGTGTTGGCAGCAGTCTGATTAAATGGTGGCAGCAGCCCTCCTGGAGTGACAGATGTGGTTCTGTTGAAGCAGTGATCCCATAGAAAGGTGTAGTTTTCCTCTGAAGGTCTACTGGTGATATAGATGGGTCTGGTCTCTCCTCTGGGATCCAATGGTGAAAGGCTTCCTGTGGTGCTCCAAGTCTCAGAGTATATCCAGGTAGGAATGCTTGGCTCCTCCCCCTGAGTGGAGCATCTCCCAATGGGATGATGTCATTTTATCAGTCCTGCAGTGAGACTCAATGGCCCAATAACAGAAGATATCCCCTGGAGGGAGGATGGGTCATGGAAGAGATAAAGAACACTGCCACAGCCAGTTTTAACAAATGGTAATAGAATACTACTTTTGGTTACATCTTGCATTGCAAACCAGGACACTTCACAACATATGTGATCCCAGGGCAAATTTCATAATAAAAAAACTGAGTGAACACCTGGTCCTTCAGTTTATTTTGTGTTGTTTGCTGCTAGAGCAACTCAGTATTTCTCAGCTGCCTAACAAGGTTTGTCTACAAGCATTCTCAGATATACCTGTACAAACAGCTGGTACCCCAGGTCACACTCATGATTTTCATAGAATAAACCCATGAAATTTACATACAGTTTTACAGACTGTTAACACACCCTCCAATTTGTACTTGCTTATCTCTACTCCATACATTGAAGACCTAATCTTTCATTAAAAATCAATATCTCCCAAAACACTAATTGTTGGTACTTCTCCATCAGCAAATTCTGATTTCTAATTAGGGGACACCTTATCCACAGTATCTGCTGACCAAAATAGTCATCCTCCATCCTTCCTTCTTCCATGTTATCATATTGAAAATAAGCTTAATTATTCTACTTTTCTTCTTAGACACAGACTTCTTATATTGGCAGCTTTTGAGGTGTGGTTTGATCACAAAAGTAGAATATGTCACAAAATAGAACAGAAAAAAAACCATGTCCAGATCATAGAAAATCTGAAGAAGTATATTCCTAGTCCACTTTCTTGCTGGAAAAACTGAAAGTACGAAACATGCAGTCTTCAAGTCTGGGATGAATTAAAAACATAAAATACAATCTTCAAAACCATCTTAGGTGTTTTGTTTTTAGCTGCTCCTCATCTTTCTAAATCTATCTGTGCTACTTTCCACCCTCATGATTAACATTGGCTCCTAACAGTCTAAACTGCTAAATTCAGACTAAACAGTTAAATTCAGCTAATCTAGTTGAGTGTTTCATTTTGGAGAACTATTCAAACAGCAACCTAATACACTGGCAAAAAGATAAAATATTTGTGTTTTAACCCCTTTTGTAAAAGCACTGGGAAAGATCCTGCACCTGCAGTGTTTTCCCACATCCTGGGGCAATGCTGCAGCTCCCATGCCCTCTGCAGCCTTCCAGACAAATCGACCCCATCTTCGGATATTTAAGGAAACACCATCAACAGAACAACCTATTACCTAAACAAGGGACTGACCTGCAACACCTGCCCAGTGCTGTGCTGCATTAACCTTACCAGCTGAAAGCTCTCTGCTTGAAACACTTAGGAACTCTATTAGTCACAAGGGTAGTCAGTGAAACACAGTGGCCCAGAGGATGACTCAAATAGCTAAAACCACAGGTGACATTCTCTGAAGTTAAGAAAAGCTTCAGCTGAAGGAGAACAAGAACCAGGAAATCTTTTCCTAGTGCCATGATTTAAAGGAAAAAAAAAGAAAACTGATAAGTGTGAAGTCAATTGCTGAGCTGGTGCACAAACATTGAGTCAAATTCTGCCTTACCTTTCACACAGAAGACTGCAAATGATGCAATCACCTTGGGCTCTCTTTCAAGCCCATTTGTAGAATCCTCTACAGGAACAGGGCTGCCACAGATCACAGCCAAATTACAGCTGCATTTCAATGACTTGCAGCTCCATTATTTCCATTATTCCCATACCAATAACAGCGTGCATCTACGCATTGCCAGGCCATGATCACTTCTGCCTTCAACAGCTGTTTGCATCTTTGCTCATGTCCATATTAAAACTGCCTTTTATACAACCAGCCCCTGCATAAAACCACCTGCTGGATGGATACTATTGGGTCACTCAAGTACACTTTTACAAGATCAACACCAACAAGAATATGGGCCAGAATATTTCTTTACAGCACAGGTGAAACCTGAGATACTGTTCACAGAAGGCACTGTAACCAGACTATTTGGGCACTTATTGTCAAAAGTATCAAGAGTTCATTCAAAAGTAATTAAGCAAGAGAACACCTATGAAAAAATACTAAATTCTCATAAGGGAGCATGGTCCAAGTGACAGAGCAGAGACCAACTCAGAAGTGCAGGCTCCAAGAAAATAAAATTAGCAAATAGCGTAAGCAGAACAAACCGATTTCTGTTCTCTCAAGACTACCATAAATCTGGCTTGGTATTAGTCTAGAATGGGTGGGAAGAGATTCCAGACAAGTAATGCTTGCTGATCCCTGGAGGGTTTCCAGTTTAGCACACAAGTAGGTGTATTCTCAGCCCAGATACTCTTAGAAACAATCACTGTACCACTGGTTTGTGCTGAATAACTAATTAACCTTAGCTTCAGCCCAAAGGAGGTAAAAACCACTCAACATGCATTTAGCAGTGATAAAAATCAATCTGTAAAGAACAGATGTGGCCCCTGGTTTGGTTGGGATATTTCTAAAATATTAAACAATCCTTCCTGTAATATAAATAACAGGAGCATAATTGAATTAATATTGACGAATAGTAATTGCTCCTTGTTCCTTGGGTCTGCCTTTTATTAGTGGGAGGAGTGGTGGAGGTTATTGTCTCTCAAAAAAATAAAAAAAAAATCCTGAGGCCTGGAGGCACCTTTTCTGCCTTATTATTATTGTAATAATGAGGGCAACTGATTTGATCTCTCCTTACACAATACTGCAGCACAGCGATGGCTAAATAAACAGCCAAAGTCCTTTTGTCCCTGTGGGCTGTTTCTCGGTAATTAAAATCAATAGGATCTTTCTCGGAGGATCTCTTTAACCTCATAGAGCTACACTGTTCTGAGCAGCCAATGTAAAACAAACAAATGAACTCACAGACCTTGTTGATGGGGAAAATAAAATACAAGCAACACATTATTTTATTAGGAAAATACTGGTTTTGGAGAAGGGTCATGGAAGAGGCTGTATTTAAACCTTTAGATTTTTTTTATTTCTTTCTCCCTTCCCACCCCATCCCCCCTACACTTTCTTAAAAAAAAAAAAAAAAAAAAAAATATATACTCTGGCAGCATCCTGTATTCCCAGAGGTCATGTGAGCTAAAACAGTCCATTGATCTTCCTTCTTCCAGAAGGGGAATAGGCAACAGAGGAAAAATAAACATTACCCACTTGAGGCTTGTGACGACTCAACTTCTCCACGCAAGGTGCTGTGCATTTAAGGTTCAAGAAGGGAATAAGTCAAGGTCCCCAGGATTTCACTGATGCTGGTACATGCAGTTGCATTTAATTATGGACAAGGACAGTGCAGGCTATGGGGGCTGGGATCCCTGGGTACACACCAATCCTGTGGTAGATATCACTGACACCGATCCCAGGGAGCTGTGGTGGTGATGACCAACAAGACATATGCAACAGAAAAGGATTTACACCACACTGTGGAAGATTTTTGAACCCTGAGCTGTTTTGGAAGACACAGTGCTGCTGAACACAATGCTTCCTTGGGACAAATCTGCTCAGGGATCTCTTGTGTCCAGGTACACGGCAAGGTGAGCTGAGCTTTGGTCTGACACACTGGCAGTCTCTCCTTGTCCTGTCCCTTCTTATCTGCGAAAGAGACAAACTCCAACCTGGCTGCATCCTTCTGCCACAAAATTTTAGAGAGCATTAAGGTCTCCCCTGAGCCTCCTTTTCTCCAGGCTGAGTGCCCCCAGCTCCTGTAGCTGCTCCTCATCAGACTTGTGCTCCAGACCCCTCCCCAGCTCTGTTGTCCTTCTCTGGACACACTCCAGCACGTCAATGTGTGTCTCACAGTGAGGGGCCAAAGATGCTCAGGAGTGGGTGGGGAGAGTGAGTCTTGAACTCAGAACACCTTAAAACAAGGTGTTACTAAAAGTACACAAGCAATGTAGTAAGTGCTACAAGAAAACCTGAGCATGAAGCTGTTCTCATTGGTATCCAGTCTGACTTGCTGACAGCTGTTCTACATGGTACAGCCATGTACGAGTAAATAGGAAAGCTTCCAGTGCCTTTCAGGACACAATGAAAGGAAAATCCCTCTGTGCCTGGGTTTTTAGCATTGAACTGTTGGGGCTTTGATCACCACAAGGCTCTGGCTGGGAGCAAGGAAGACCTGAGGCACGTGTTATATATGCCACCATTATGTTATGTGTGCCATCCAGAGAAGCCAGGACCTACCAATTAGGGTTAACTGATGGTCTGTACATAAAATGCACTTCCAATTGCTCATAGATCCTGTAAGCTTTAATCTTATAAACTGGATGTTTTTTCTTCTCAGGTTTGTGCCTCTGGAAAGTGTAGCCTCTGGAATGTTTCAGGAAAGTGGGCCAGCTGTTTTCAAAGGGAAAAAAAAAAGTTGAAAATAAAACACATAGGCATTAAACAATCATATGTTGGGAAATCTTTCCTCTGAACAGCAGTAACACCTTTATGTGCTGGGCAGCAACTTGCTATTTGCAGGTGAAGTGGTGAAAAGAAGCCATAACCATGGAGATTTTCAAGTTAAGAGCTGTGAAAAAAAATAATCTCTGTGTTCACTTGTTCAGTATAGGTTTCCTTAGATTCGACTGGTTCTTGAATAAATAATAACACTTAGAAAAAGATCCCATACACAAAGAGGCAAACTGCAGACAGGGCTGGGACAGATCCTTAAACCATGTGGGCTGAGCCACCAGCAAAGGAGGGAGCAGAGAGGAGACAGATCCAACAGGCATGAGGCAAGTCTGAATTCTCTGTGCCAGCAGCAGAGTGCAGCTCCCAGGTCATGTCCCTCCTGTGAGATGCTCAGCAGGGATGCAGGGGTATACTTTTTTTATCCTAAATCCAGTTAAATGTCAGTGACCACCCTCGAAATGCCCACACTGAACTGCAGAAAATTAAGGTTTGACAGCACCACACACAATCATCAGCTCTCTCCCACTCTCCAAAAGCAGGGTCAGGTATAGCTGCACTATTCCTGATGAATGGTTATCTGACATTAAATACCTCAAACATCAGAGACCCCAGTATTTCCCTACCCATCATATTCCAGCATTTCACCACCCTTACCCATAAAAAGTTTCCCTAATTTGCAACACTGAATGCAATTTGAGCCCTCAACAGCAGTAGATAATTTCCTCATTTCCAGCAACAGGACCTAATATGCAATATTTGAAGACTATATTAGCACTGTTTAACCCAAATGAAAGAAAAAAATATTCCTTTAGCATTTGAAAATCTAAGTGTTTGAGGTAATTTATTACTGTGCTTGTATTCTCTCTCTAGTTGGTCCACCTCTTCCTTGGACCAAAGTGTCCAGCCTGGAGCCCATATTCTGGTGAGGCACTTGGATGTATGTGATGAACTGTTTCTCCCTGTCGGCAAAAGGCTTTGAAAGGTTGCTCTTCTTGTCCAATTTGAGCATTTCTGACCATCTTTATCCCTCAGGAAGGTGAGGATTGCCTTTCATAAGACACATCAACACTTAATTCATAAGGATTGCAGAGATGTGTTTACTCCCTTGAATTTCTAAAAATTTTATCCTATTACAGGATCAAGATTTAAAAAATTGGTGTCAAGTGAAAGGAATAAGAAACTTTGGTTTTTAACAGCTTTTTCAAAAAAGCCTCTTTCCTCTGGTTTCTATAATCTTTATTCCTATTGCTGTGGGCTATATTTCAGTTTCATAAAATTTTTGCTGGACTTTTCATAATGCTAAAGCTCCTGTGAATGGAATAATTTGCGAACATAATATTGAATTCTTCACCTTTTTTCTACACATGCATGGAAAAGAAGCATTTTTACATATTTCAAAACAAAACAATCAGATACAAAGGAAATAATGTAAAAGCTGATTAAAGATAATGGAACTCTTGTGAATAAAATTGCATCTCACTTACTTCCATGCATGTTATAGACAATTATAGGTTAAGTGTGCAGAAAGCTGGTGCTTCTGGTTTCAGTTCAGGGAAACTCTCTTATCGCTATAATTTGCCCGAGAGAGGAGATGAGCTGAGTTCCAGCTCCTTTTCCATATAAAGGAATTAATTGATTGTGTTTATACTGCGCTGTGCTCAGTAGATGATATCGATTCTCTGGTTTGTGGTTCTCAGTTTGAAGACATCAAACTCAGATGAATGCAAACAGCTGGGGGCTGGGTATGAAAAACCACCCAGGGGTTTCAGCCAAGTAGTTTAGGGCTTGGGGGTATTTTTTGTTGCGGTACAGTGGTGTTTTTTTTTTTTTTTTAAATTACCTAATTAACTACTTGGAGCTAAAAATACATGGATAAACTTTTCACTAGGCAATAGTTCTCTCCAAGCCACCATTTTCTCTCAGCCCATATATTTATTTACTGAAAGACAAGGGGAATATAATTTCTCAATTTGGTCTCAGATTGTGGCACTGCACAGAGGGCGAGATGAGTCTGGGAGTCATAGCCCTTTTTGTAAACTATGAGTTTCTGGAGTTGTGTGGCTATTTAATTTTCTGAGGCTTTCATTTCATCTAGGGACCCTCACACCTGAAGTCTGTCTATCAGGCAGCTGCTATTGCTGATCTTGGTTTATCTCTGTGTGTCTATTTGAATTATCAGAACTGGAGAAGAGTGTCAGTGTTAAACATGAGTGGCAGCTTTGTATTATCTAGTCTGCAATTACAGCAATTGTATCTCTTAATGTATTAATCAGTTGACTGCATATTTTAAATAAGCAAATTTCTCGAGCTCTCTGGCAGCCATGAAGCCTGCCCTTTGCAAGGGTGCTGGAATAATCCACCAAGAAACTCAAATCCAGCAATCACTCCTTAATAACCCATCATGCTGCAAATTCTACAATGACCATAAAAAAACATGCACAGACAGTGACCAATGCAGGACAGCTGTAACACCCCATCCAGCACAGCAGCCAGTCTGAAAAGTTGTGACAAACAATTTACTTTCCCCCATTTGGGACATTCATGCATCATTCACTCTGGTTCCACTAAGCTCTGCCACTTGTGGAGTTATCTAGCCATTTCTAATTCATGAGAATACTTTATCTGCCACTGTACCTATGGATATTCAGATATATGCTGGTTATTCTACATCTCACAGAGCTCCTACACAAGGCTGGCAGTATCAGACCATCAGAAGAGACAAGACCAATATAAAATTAAAATACTATTTGCTTGTGCTTCTTTGCTCTAAACCTAAAATTACTCCACAGAGAACAAGGCAGATTTAAACTTCTACTGAGTCAGAACTCTCTATGATTCTGAACTTACAGCAGCATTTTACACCCACTGCTAAAAGGTGCACCTAGCCATGCAAGGTAGGGATTTAGACTCTGGAAGTTACTCTTGATTTACACCAGTGCAAGTGAGAACTGAATTCGCTAAGCAGAGTTACTCTGCACTGAGCCATCTCCATATTTACCTACCTCTGTATGTTGATACATCTTTAAGGACAGCACTTGTTCAAAAGTTACATAAACTCACATGGATATTTACAGAGTGAATATCCTCTGTTCCCTGTTCAACCCTGTCTCTCTGTATTTAAACAATATTTCTTCTTCTAAATTCCCACTGAGTTGGCAACACTTTAATTTTCAACCTGAATTTGTACAGGACAAGAAATTTCATCCAATAGAGCCTCTCTCCTTAAGCTGCCTTTCACAACCTCTCATGGCTTTTCAGACCTAATTTTCTGTAGATTGCTTGCCCACTCGAGAGGAGAAACTGGAATGCTCACAGCCTGCAGAGCTGGTGCCTGCAAAAAGATGTCAGGATTGTTCACTGCAGCCCCTGGATGGAAGCTTAACTGCTAGTGGCTGCTTTTAGCACGTCAATGTGAATTACTTGACTGGCAAAACTAAGCAGCAATTAAACACCTCACCACTAAGCGGAAATGAGAAATTTACTGTTTGGTCTTGAGATAAGCTAGAGCCTCCTGTGAGCTACTGTTATCAAACCCCAGGGAGGACCAGTTAGAGTCAGAACAGTCTCAGTCTGTGGCCAAAAGGGGAAATATTTCTAGTGATAAAAATTGATTTCTTTTTCATTCTCCCCTTGTGGTTTTCCTTGAGTGCTGATAGCAGAGGCCATGAGAAGGAAAAGGCATTGAGATTACACCTGGAAGCAACTGTGTTGTACTGCTCAGTTTAGGTAAGGACACAGTGGATGGGAACAGGACAGGAAAAGCCCTCTCACTGTCAGCAGCCACCTTAAGAGGGGACAGAGAAACAGGTGAAAGTCCACTTGCACACACAGAGGAGACAATGAGAAACAGCCCTCCTCAGAAGTACCAACAATCCAAGTCTGAGATTTCCTGTTGGCTCCTTTCTACTTGTCTGTCAATGTCTAGAATCTCAGAGAAGACACTAATATATTGCAGAAAGTGGCAACCACTTGATATTACCTCACTTTCTCTTTTCTCCTTCCTGAGTTTTTTTCTCTCACTGCTTTTCATCCAAATTTTGCTCATCTCTAAACAACCTACAAGCAGGCTACAGGCAGGGGAAAGGAGAAGGAAAACCCAGGGGAAAACTGATATCTACTTGTACACCATTTCATCATAGTGATGTGGTGACCTTGATCTTTAACTGACTGATATTAGAAGTGTAGTTTTCCAGTGTGTCTTCTCAACAAAGACCATTCAAACATTTTTAGATAGATTTTTCCTTGGAAAAATCAACTACTCTTGATAAACTTTGCATATCCTCTAATCCACTCACAAAAGAACAATTTTTAATATCTAGTGTGATAAAGTCTGATCATAGGTCTGTTTCCTACCATGGTGATCCCATAAAGCCCTCTCCTCAGGGAAGGTCACTTAGGCAGATACTGCTTGGTTTAGGAAGGGTTAAAACAAATGTGATTTACGTGCTGCTTTCCGCTCCTGGATAGTTCACATCTGGCCAGTCCACCAGCACCTACATGACATCTGGACAAACAGCAGCTACTGGGAGATGCTGAAATCACACAGCTATAACGGAGCAGTAGATGAAGTCTTGTGTGCTGAGAATGTAATTTGTGATGTTTCTCCACCTGCCACTCACGTACACACACTTTATCTATACTTCATGGGATTTCAAAGGCTGTCTGTCAGACAAGAAAATTAATTAGTCAATAGGTATTCCTCACAGTCACTTGTGATGAATTTAAAGCTTTGGAGAGCATCAGCTCTAACAGGAGTGCCTGTTTTTCTCAAAGTCTTGGTGATAATTGCTCCATGTTTTATTTAACTAGTGATGAGATGAGGCTGAAGTCCATGTTTCATCTTGCCACTCTGCGTCTTTGATACGAGACTCTGGACCCTCATTTGAAAAAGGGGTAAGTACTTATTTTTCTATAACAAAACTCACACCTAACTGTACAGTCAGAGACTGATCCCACAAAATCAGTCAGATTCATTCCCCCTCACTACAAGGCACACGCTGAGGTGCTGGAGGATGTCCAGTGAAGGGAATGGAGCTGGGGAAGGGTTTGGAGCACAAGTCTGATGAGAAGCAGCTGAGGGAGCTGGAGGTGTTAAGCCTGGAGAAAAGGAGGCTCAGGGGAGAACTTAACACTCTATAACTCCATGAGGTTGCACAATTAAACTGTAAGCTCTTCAGGTGAATTACACCTCTTAAATGGGATTTGCACAGTGACTGGCATAGGAGGACCTCATTCCATTCACTCCTATCAACATCAAACAACACCTGGAGCCAGCTTTAAGAGTCAATGCTACTCCTCAGAGCCAGAGTTGCACTGGAGAAATGGGCCATGACAGCTAATGCATTTCTGGGTACTTTTAAACCACCTCTGCATAGAATTGTAAATTTTGGGTCTGACAGTCCAAAAATATGACAGATGGGTTCACATTTGTTAAGGAATTCACATTTCTTCATGGTTTTAGGCAGCTGACTTCACTGTGACAGGCAGGAGAGCAATCTAAGGAAAATTGCTCTAGCATCCAAATCTTTCACTAAGTAGGTTCTTAATTTTCATGCACATTGACATCAGTTCCTTGGTTTTACACAAGCTGTGCAGAAAACAGACACACCAGGAAACAGGAGATACCACAGGCTAACTCCAACATCTCAACATAAATGATCTCAACATAAATTTTACTACATGAGATTGTCATGACCTCTCTGTATTGCCAGTATGTTCTTCTCTCTATTAGGGGGTCTTGATGCATCTAAAATACTTTCAACCACTATTTTGGGATAATGGAGTTAATGCCCTGCAGGTTCTCTTTTTTCTCTCCTCTAACTGAAAAGAAAGCCAAAGGTGACAAGACCAGGCATCTCTGTCTCCTGCTGGACAGAAGAATTCTGTATCATATATTCAGTTACAATGGCCTGAATTTCAAATTTCACACACAAAATATCCTCAGTCCTGTGTCTGAAAACAATAAGTAGTTATAAATTATACCATGTAGCCCAAAAAGTCAGCCAGCCATGAAGAAAAGGAAACCCTCCCTCTACATATAACAGGGCTGACCTTTTCCACAGCAAGATATAATGCACCACCAATGTTCAGCATTTTAAAGTAATATCTGAGCTCTAATAACAGAGTGTCCAGGTGTTGGGCCCATAATCCAGAAACACCAAAACCAGAGTTCCTATTCACCAAGTGCTCACCATTCCACAGTATCAGCAACAGCAGTGACTTTTCCAATGATTCAAAGGGCCCATCATGTTTTCTCCTCCATCAAAGGCACTGAGTACTTGTTGCTTTGTAGGTCCAAATCCCAGTTGAATTCTTGACATTATTCAACTCAGAAGTTGATTTCTACCTTTCCAATCGAAAAACAGGTTGAAGGCAAAAAACATCAAAACTGAAGAAAATTAGATCCTTCATCTAAGTGTGTATTTCTTGGTCATAAAAAACAAAGGGTTCCTGTCCCATAAGCTCTTCTATTGCCTTCCTGCACAGTCTTGCCTGTGTTTGACTACCCATAGGTTGGCCAGCACACCACAGTTATATGTTCTGCATGGGAAATCCACTTTTTGCACATATTGCTGGTAACTCATCTTAAAGAGATTTGCAAAAAAAAAAATAAGGCTTTGCTGTCCATTTGGCTACACTGTTTTTCATTCTGCATTCTAGAGACAAGGTATTTGGTGACCCAGCCCAAAGCAGCTAGTCCAGGTACAGCTCTGTTTGACTAACCACATTGGCATTATAATGATATTTCATCTACCTAAGGCATTCCTGGAAGTCAGGACTAAGGTTCTGTGAAGTGTATTTGAGTGGAAGTCACATGCAGAAAGCACTTCTGTGTTACTAAAAATCCTTGAGTCAGAACTGCCACCAGTGAGAAACACTGAGGTTACAGGTGAAATTGGTGAAGGCTTCCTCTTCCTCCTAATGTTGCATCAGGTCATGTGAAATCTACAATTTATCTCTCAGATATTCTTTTTATCCCCTTTTTAGCATCTTACCTGTACAAAAACACAAACAGCCCAGAACAAAACACAAGCGTGACACATCCAGGTCTGCCCCCAACCCTGCATGGCATCTGGACAGGTATCCACGTGGATCAGAGTTCTGGAGACAGTGGGATTTTTTTTCCCTTTGTGCCCAAACAATTTACAGAAAAGGGAAGAAGAGATTTTCAGTGCAGCAGGTTCTCATAATCAGATTTTTTTTCAGTATATTCTGGGATGGGAGGATAGCTCTCCTCCCCCTTCTAGCAAGTCAGTCAACCTGGAAAAAAGTGGGATGGAAAACTCAACTCCTGATTTAAAATCATTTCAGGCTGAGGTTTTGCCAGAGGAATCGCAGCTGTGACATGCCCACCACTCTAACCATGGTGAATGAATCTGGCCATGAATCGTTAAGCTCCCCAAGCATCCACCGCTCTCAGCCTGCTACTAATCACTCAAAAATCTGGCTCTCCGGTCTATTTGTTGTAAGAAATTGCTCCAATTCAAAAGGATGATCTGGAAGTTTAATATTAATCAAAACAGGGCACGTACCAGCAGAGATGCAGTTTAAGCCTAAGTGTGAGATAAAAGAAAATAATTGCATTCACCAAATTCTACCCCGACACGAGAAAAATGCCTCGCCAGTGTCAAGACAAAGCAGAGGCACCCACCAGCCACCTCTTCCCAGCCACTGTGGGGCTGGAGCACATGCAGAAGTGAAGTTTGATGTATTTTTTCTGCCTAGGAGCATTGTTGGTCCAGCCAAGGTACAAGTGAGCTGCAAAAGATTCCATTCAGGGGCACCTTACTTGGCTGCAGATGCTGAATTTGTCATCTAAGCTGTTATCCAGGCTGCAGTGAGAAGTGGGAATTTGGGGGCCATAGTTCATTTCATCCTAAGGCAGCTGTCCAGAGCAGATTAAATGAAACATCATTAGAACTGGAAGATAGGAAGGACACCTGGCTGTGGGGCTCACAGCAGGAGTGGGGCAGTAGCAGCGCCAGGGCTGAGATGTGTTGGAAACAGCTTAATTTAAAGGCTGGCAATATCTGAGCAGCTCCTTTCTTTGGAAGCCCAATCCTTGTTTCCAGACAAACCTGTTCAGCCCGTTTCTAATTAATTAAGTTCTGCTTTAAAACCAGTAGCAGTGTGCCTGCACTCTGCAATTGTCCTCCAGTGTCAAAAAAATGATACATGTGTTAATATCCTGCACATTTTAGGCTCTGAGAAGCAAACTGACCCTGTGGAACAGTCATTAGTTGTTTTTTAATTAACTGCTCCACGATTTCTCCCAGATCTTGCAACAACTTGCAGAAATGGGGAAGCAAAGCTGCTTGGCAATAAATGGCAGCAGTTGTGCTCATATGCCAGAACAACTTTTGTTCTCATGGATTTTTGTCACAAGGCTGTCTCCCTTTTACCTGTACCAAATCTACATCAAATAGAGTTTTTAAAACAATGTAATGAGAGTACTCACCATTAAACTCCCATCTTCATTAGTATCTCATTTAACTGCTGAATTTATATCCCGAAGCATCTTTAATTTATTGATTGTTTCTAGGAGGGTTTTTCTCCCGCGTTATTTTTCTTTCTATTTAGCATCAATTAGTGGAATCTGGGCAATGACTCAGATTCAGGTTTTGACATGGCGGGTTACAGATGTTCAAATGATTTTACTGAGCTGCCACCAATGATCTCATAGGCAAAATTTCAAAACTGAAGTCTCCACCAAGACACAGCCACCCTTGTCTGAACCACTCATGCACTGAGCAAGGAAGTCAGAGCCTATCCCCTCTCTCCTGCCCCAGGCATTGGGTGGAGTTGATCAGGCATGCATTACAGAATAAAATACTTGAAAGACACTGGAAAACCATTGCACATTTCTTTTTACATTGCTTAATGTCAAATAGACAAAACCTGGGAAGAAAAGATGCACAGAGGAAGGAAATGACCTTTCAGACCCCCACTAGTACCAGGAACCAAGATCAGGACAGCACCTACAGCATCCATCCCCTCTGCAAGCTCACAATGCAGCTTTCCCGCCTGCTGAGGCTGCTGATGGAACCTGGATACACAGCCCCAGAAAGGCAGGACACAGATAGAGCTCCAAGGAGTTCTAGAAATTCCTGGGTAGGTGCAGGAACCATCAAGACCTCATTTGGGCACAGCCCCAGGAAAGGCTTAACCAAAACCATTACACAAAGCCTTCTTTTCTCCAGGAACTGAACAGCAAAGGAAGTGAATGCCTTCAAGAAGGAAAGGAGGCAACATTTGGAAAGTGAGACATAAAAAGCCTGGAAAGAGTATGAAATCAATTAGGACCTTCTAATGACTGATCTAATCCCCCAAACCTCAAGGGTACCATCTTCTCACCTAACTCACTGCTGCTTTTCCAGAAGCTGATTGTATGGAGCAAACCTTGCTGAATGGCCTTATCCCAGAGCTAAACTTACAGTGTGCCACACTGTCTTTTTCTGCTGGACTGGAGTGAACAGCAATACCAGTAAAAAAAAAAGCCAAAAAGGTTAAGAAAAACTTTTGAGGGAGAGCTCTTCACTGAAACCTCAGCTACTTCATAATATATGCAGCTTGTTCAAGCTTCTCGTTCATTGTTGTACTCTCCTACCAAACACACAGGCTCTCCCATTTCCCTCTGTGGAGGAAGGGAAAAATTGGACACCCCCATGACTTCAAACCTGCCTCATTAGAGCCTGAAGATGTTACTAGTTTCTTCCTGACCACCAGTTCAAAGCCTGATGGAAATGGGGCAAGTAACTCTGGTAACATCCTTAATTACAGCCTCCTGGCAATGCATTCTGCAGTGCTGTCAGAAGGGAGCTGCCCTGGATGCAGAAAGCATCACTCAGGGTAAATGTGCTGCCTGTTTAGAACAGGAGGTTGCTCTGAGTCAGAAAATAAGTGGGGAAAAAAATCAATTCCGAAATTGAGACCATTCACCAGCATCACTTGGAAGGTCTAATAATAGAGCAGTACTTGGACCTGCTCTTATGTGAATCAATTCTTAACCTCTGCCCTGGAAGAGGAGGCTGTGGTCCATCCCATTACCTCAGGAAGTCACACATTCTCACTCTGGCACAAAACAGGTCCCCACTCAGCACCCACAACCACACCTGCATTTGTTGTTCTGCTGCTTCAGCAAACCTCCCTGGAGCTGAGCAGGGACAGACAGGTGTTTATCAGCAGTGGAACACACAAACCCAACCCCAGTGTGCATGTGAGCAGCTGTGCAGCCATGCCCATATCACACAGTGAAGAAACACCTCAGGGAGGATAAAATTCCAATATTCCATCTTCCCTTCTTTCCCCACTCCACTCACATTGGTCCCTGAGTGGCCTTTGACAGTGGCATCACCTGCATGACTCTGGTGTGATTTCAGCCCCAGACAAGTTTCAGTCCTGCCAGGGCCTGGAGTCCCTAAAGGTTCAGAAAAAGGGAGAGTCTGTCTCCAGAAATTTCCGTGTACCATGTCAATTAGAAAATGCCAGTGCAACTGAGGGTAAGAGGTTCAAAAAGCTCCCCAGTACCACAGATGCTGCCCCATGTGTTACATTGCTCTCTTCTGCTGCAAGAGATTGTGTGGCAATTATATTGTAGATAAATTAAAGACTGAAGTAGCACCCACCCAAAAGAACTAGGGAGCTTCAAATGTTCAGCTCTGGAACCTTGACTTCAGGAAAGCAGAAAAAAAAACCTCAAACCCACTCATTTGCCCAGTGATAACCTCACAGAGCAACACTGCGTGGTACACACTAAGCATCATTTGAGGTTAGATATGACCCCTGGGAAAGGAATGTGTCAAAGTGCTGCAGCTGCCCAAAATGTTCCCATTTCCAGCACACAAATCCCAAAGAGCTGCCAGAAATAAAGAAATGTTCAGTGGGCCCTAAGGCATCAAACCAAACCCTCACTCCCTAGCAGGAGCAGTACAGATTATATTTGAAGTGAGAACGGCTAGATGGAGAAGAAAAAATACCAGGAAGTGTTTTGATGAGTTTCTATGAACTTGAAAATCCTATCATTGGCTATAAAGTCACTGAGGAGATTGTGAATGGTGATTGTACAGCTCTACAAGGTAATTTATCTCCCTGACCAGTACTTCGTAAACTGTCTACTGAACTGCCCTCTGTTAAAACTAAAGATATACAGACACTTGTAAACCTTATCGAGGGGAATACAACTCAGATAATTTTACACATTTAAATGAAAACCAGATTCTTAGCTTTTCCAGGGAATGAAAACGTCAGCTCTGTTACCAGGGTGCAGTCACCCATGGAAGGGGGGCCAGGAGCAGCAAAGCTGAAAAATTACTTGAAAAATGATGCTTGTGGCTGCTCCCACTCCTCCCAGTTGTAGCAGAAAACTGTTGGTTACTAATTGGCTGGTTGCTAATTTTCTCAGCAACTTTACCAAGGTATGTCAAAAAAAAAAGAAAATTATTTTTTGTTCTGCAACATTTCCTCAAGCATTTGACACCATTTTCACCTGTATTAGGGAAAAGGTGTAAAGGAGTTAGTATTTTTCAGGGAAAAAAATTACTGTTTTACTGTGGCAAATAGAATTTTACAAGATCAAATACCTCACCTTTTAATCATTACTTAATTCCAGGAATGGCAATTTAATCTTCATGATCTTACATCTAAAAAGGAGACATGCAAGCTGAATTAGAAGTCAGGATTCAGATTCAAAGGCCCTAACATCTTTAGAGTCTGAAGGCTAG